>NC_092224.1:30989348-31166848 GCF_036320965.1 Panulirus ornatus
ATTTGATGATAGAAGATTCAGTGATATTTCTCGTGGTGATAGAGTTAATGACTGAGATGGCATTACTCCAGTCAGCACAATGATCATAGTTTTTAAGGTGATCAGACAAGGCATTTGATTCTTGTTCTGTTCTTATACTATATTCATGTTCCTTAAGTCTAACAGATAGATCCTTACCAGTCTGCCCAACATAAGACTTATCACAATTTCTACACGGCACTTTATAGATGTACTCAGGAGAATTTTCTGGTGAGTTCCTGATTAAGATATTCTTTATAGTATTATCATTGCTGAGGGGAGCATTTACATTAAAGGATTTAAGCAACATGGGAAGTAAAGTAAAATCATGATTAAAAGGAGAACTAAAGCATTCTTGATGTCAGTGGATGGTTTGGGCTCAACTGTATAAAGTGATTTCTTTGCTAACTTAAGGGATTTATCAATGAAAGATCTACGGTACTTTAACTTAGATCCAATAGAATAAATCTTCTCAAACTCATCATCAATATACTCTGGACTGCGAATACGTAATGCCCTAAGGAACATAGACTGAAATGATGATAATTTAACTCTGTCATGTTGAGATAAGTAATAATGGATATGCTAAACATAAACTTGATTTCTTGCCTGTGGATCATGCAATCTAAAAATGGAAACATACCATAATTTTCATTTTCTACGGTAAATTTGATGGAAGGCACTATATTGTTAAGTAAGGGGAGAAATGTTTGTAAATTTTAATTTGTTGGCCAAACACAAAGAACTTGTGTGAAAAGTGAGGAAACATCAAAGTTAACCAGTTTGAAATCAAAATCAGCATTGATGTTGTTAAGCTTGTTGACTAAATCTACATTGTTCATGATATTAGAATTTGATATCTTACCGACTAAATGGCTTAGTAAAGAAACTATCCATTTTGACAATTCATATGTGATGGAGCCTACTGAACTCACTGTAGGTCCTGCTGGAAAATTTTCTTTGTGTGTTTTGATAAGTCCATACATATATGGCAATGAAGGGGACAAAGATGACAAACTTTTGATAAGAGAACCATTACCTTTCAACAACTTCAGTTCTTTACTGAAGTGGGAATTAACTGCTTCTAGGGGATTCTTACTGAGTTTAGAATATATATATATATATATATATATATATATATATATATATATATATATATATATATATATATATATATATATATATATATATATATAAAATGTGTGTGTACGTGTGTGTGTGTGTGTGTGTGTGTGTGAATCATGTTTGTAGAAAAACACAGGATGGAGCTGGGTTATGTTTCGGAGAAAAGATTTGTTTACACAAAAAAACGAAACTAGCTCCATCTTGTTTTTTCCTGTTACTCTGATCCACAAGGACCAGGCGAAGAAAGGCCACATCCGTCCACATCCAGTCTCTATCTGTCATGGGTACTGCATCGAAACCACAGCTCCCTATCCACAACTAGGCCCCACAGACCTTTCGATGGTTTACTCCGGATGCTTCACATGCCCTGGTTCAGTCCATTAACAGCACGGCGACCCCGGTATACCACATCGTTCCAATTCACTCTTTGCCCTGTACACCTCTCACCCTCCTGCATGTTCATGCTTCGACCGCTCAAGTTCTTTTTCACTCCATCCTTTCAACCCCAATTTGATCTTCCCGCTTCTCCTTGTTCCCTCCATTTCTGACACATATATCCTCTTTGTTAACCTTTCCTCACCCATTTTCTCCATATGTCCAAACCATTTCAACACACGCTCATCAGCTATTTCATCCACACTCTTGGTATTACCACACATCTCTCTTACCCATTCATTACTTACCCAATCAAACCGCTTCACACCATATACTGTCCTCAAACATATAATTTCCAAAACATCCACCCTCCTCCACATAGACCTATACGTAGACCATACCTCGCAACCATATAGTGTTGTTGGGACCGCTGTTCCTCCAAATATAATCATTTTCCCTACCAGATAGCGATCTCTCTTTCCACACATTCTTCAGGGTTGTTAAACAGAAAAGGAACGTACGATTAAGCACAAGTGCAAGTCCAGAGGCACACTCTTTCACTACACAGGGATGGATGCCTCCAGGATTGTAAGTCCATAAAGAGAAGCGCTTATCGAAAAGAGATTACGAGAAGGAGCATAGGACTAGTAAGAGGAGCATCAAGGGGTGAAGGAATGTTAGAGACATCCAAGGTGGAGTTAGAGGAGAAATGGGAACCAAAGAGAGATGCTTTGTCTACGGGAGAGACAGCTATAGTACCTTCAGAACGGGAAAGTGAAGGAAAGTTAGAGCGACAGAAGTTGTTAGCGATCCCCTTAGCTAAAGACCAGAAAGACCTGACAGTGGATGACGAGGAGAGGTTATCACTCTTCATTATTTTTTTGATAGAGGAACGCTTTGCCTCACGGATATACCGTACCTGCAATGATTACGGGCAGTGATAAATGCTGAATGGGAGTCGGGGGAAGGAGAGTTTTTCTAAGCCTGATATGTCTGATGCCTTCTTGTCTGAATGGCCTCAGAACAGGGACGGTTGAACCATGGAGTGGAGGGAGAGGTCGTCTCGGAGGGAGAGGGGATAAGTGCTTCCATTTCTTCAATAATACATTGGGTTCTCCATATGCTAGTGTGTTTTTGGCATACATACTCATAGAAAGACGGACAGACGAAGGAATTACACTCGCAGACACACTCATGCATGTTTGTACACACAGAGAATAGAAAATGCATGTATAGACACACGCACTGGAACACCCATAAGATATATACAGACAGATAGGAACACATATACACACACCTACTGACACTGACATACATACATATACATACTCGAATTCACTCATACATATTCCAGCGCAAACATCCATAAAGGTATACGGACTTATCCATACACATACGATCGAAAAAGAAAACGCATAATCATATATCTGCGTACACACGTACGCACTAAACGTACATACACACGAACATCTACATATATGCTCATACACAGTCATACACAAACGCACTCACACACACACACACACACACACACACACACACACACACACACAATAATGCACATAAACAACTATAGAAACACGCCATCGAATGATATGCAAATATACTTACACACTTACACGCCTGCATACACAAATGCATATAAACATACACTGTTTGAGAGGTGAAACTCCCTTTCCATACCGTACACATATCACACACACACACACACACACACACACACACACACACACACACACACACACACACACCCTTCCCTCGGAGCTGGTCGGTAAATGGGTACCTGTCTTAGGTTGGTGTGTGATTGCTGTTTGTGTGTTACAGACAGAGAGTCTTGCACTCGCGTTGCCCCGCGGGTGTGTGTGTGTGTGTGTGTGTGTGTGTGTGTGTACACATAATAGTGAAGACATGGTACAAGGTCAAGAGAACAGGCAACACGAGTAGAAGACCCCCCTCCCCCCCGTAACAAACAACACACACACACACACACACACACACACACACACACACACACACACACACACACACACAGACACACACACACACACACACACACAGACCGTACGTTTTCTTCCTCACTCCTCTGCACAGGTAGAGAGAGAGAGGAGAAACCAACCTCTGAGCCACTGCCATCCACGTCTGGTAGACACCTTCCCCCACACCTCCTTCCCTCGACCCCTCAGCATTCATTATCTTACGATCACCGCCACTCCTGTCATAGTAGTAATATGCACATATCTGGGGAACTATTATGAGCAGAGTTCGCGTTGAATTGACTAACACCCCCACCCCACCCTCTGTGAGAGGAGGAGGAGGAGGAGGAGGAGGAGGAGGAGGAGGAGGAGGCGGGAGGGAGAGAGAGGACCGACCACCGACCATATCTGCCTCACCAACCTGTCCATCGAGTGCATCAGAAAACGCCAAGCCGCGCATATTCAACAGAGGCCCATAAGCAGGTCTCCTGTGAAGACAGCGCCGTGTCTCCCCCCGCGACCCCTCGAGGATTCTCTCTCCACGACCACCGTTCTCCTTCTCTCTCTCTCTCTCTCTCTCTCTCTCTCTCTCTCTCTCTCTCTCTCTCTCTCTCTCTCTCTCTCTCTCTCTCTCTCTCTCTCTCCTGAGTAGAAGCGATGGTTGGGGGATGGGTTAAGGGGGATAGTAAGGGAGGTGATGTAGCTCTTACTCAAAGGGGATAATTGAATTTTTATAAAGTCTCAATGTTCCATCTTATAAGGCGAAAGAACGTCCTTCGTCCAGGCATGTAGTACTGGAACCTAAGATCCCAACTGTTCTTAGTTGATTCTGATCCCGTATCTTTATTGAACCCCTTGAACACGACAGTCAGTCATACGGCCTTTTAAAAAAACCACTTCAGTACAACCCTTGGATGCCGCTTGGCCTTTGACCTAGCCATCAAAGGGTGAGATCAGAGGTTTCTAACATGTCTGTGTGTGTGTGTCCCCCACGAAGTGAGGTCCTTAAGTATTCCATTGAGTATAATATCAAAGACTGTAATATATATATAACACATCTTAGGTCCATAGGAGCTTCTTACACTGTCCGAGATGTACGTAACTGTACATGTGGCGTGGCGGGTCGTAGACAGCCTCACTCACACATCCCGGCCGACGAACAACAAGTAGCCAGCTGAACCAGATCGAAGATGCGACTTTACATCATCAGCGTCCGGGGATAATCCTCCCTTTTTGCATTGTGCCTAAGGGTGATCATCCCATGTCACAGCGGTGGTGGATCGTCGTGCGATTCTCGGCGTTAAGAAACAGGTTTAACTGGAGGGGTGAGGGGGTTTTAAGGCTGTTCACCGCGAGGATAGAGTGAGGAATCTCGCCCGTGGAAGTCCTTCCTTACCCGTGGTGTATCGGAGGTAAAACGTGTCTCACTCAATTCGGAATGTATGTGATTAACGTTGGTGATCCGTCCCGTGTGTGTGTGTTTCAAACTTGAAGAAACAGACGCGTTTCAACCTTGAAGAAACAGACGCGTTTCAACCTTGAAGAAACAGACGCGTTTCAACCTTGAAGAAACAGAAATAACTGCAGATGAGAGTGGCTTGATCAGCAGTAACAGGCGGGAGCCCGTGGTGAAAGTTTTGTCATTAAGGAGCCTAAAGGTAGAGCAAAATGCTCTCTCTCTCTCTCTCTCTCTCTCTCTCTCTCTCTCTCTCTCTCTCTCTCTCTCTCTCTCTCTCTCTCTCTCTCTCTCTCTCTCTCTCTCTATCTATCTATCTATCTATATATATATATATATATATATATATATATATATATATATATATATATATATATATATATATATATATATATATATATATATATATATATCTGCCTGAAAAGCTCACTTGAACGTCAGGTTTGCATGATCTCTGTATCTGTTTAACTCTATGTATCTTCTCTCTCTCTCTCTCTCTCTCTCTCTCTCTCTCTCTCTCTCTCTCTCTCTCTCTCTCTCTCTCTCTCTCTCTCTCTCTCTCTCTGGCCTCAGTGGAGCAGTCGTGTGGAGCCTCCCTGTCCCCTCATGCACGGTGGTATTTTACCGGAACCCTTGTGAAACCTCAGAGAGAATCCATCACCAGGAAGAGCTCAGCGAAGGTCTGAATTAACACAGCTTATGGAACTCTCTCGTGGGGTCCATATGAAGGCTTATGAAGTACCTCTTGTGTCAACTGGTGAAACATTTGTTGAACTCATAAGGAACACGTCAAGGATCCACAGCGCTGGACGACGAAAATCTTGAATAGTATCCTATGGGTCCTACCGGAGATCCGTCACACACGTAATAGAACACGCGTGATACTGGCAAGAGTCTGTTAGGGAATATATATATATATATATATATATATATATATATATATATATATATATATATATATATATATATATATATATATATATATATATATATAATATATATCTTTTGGTTTCATCGAAACCACAGCTTCCCCAACCCCCAACCAAAGGCCCACAGACCTTTTGATGGTTTTCTCCAAAGCTTCACATGCCCCGGTTCATTTCCCCTTTAAAAGCACGGGGACCCCGGTTTTACCACCAAACGTTTTTCCAAATTTACTCTTTGGGCCCTTTCACACCTCTCACCCTCCTTTTTTTTCAGGGGTTCGACCCCGCTCAAGTTCTTTTTCACTCCATCCCCAACCCCCCAATTTGGGTCTTCCCCCTTCCCCCTTGTTCCCCCAATTTTTGACCTTTCAACCCCCTTTTTTTTAACCTTTCCCACCCAAATTTTTTCCATATTTTTCCAAACCATTTCAAAACACCTCCCCAAAACTTTTTTCCCTCCAAAACTCCCCGGGTTTTTACCACACCCCCTTCTCTTACCCATTATTAAAATTACCCAATCAAACCCGCTTCACACCATATACTGGTTTTCCCCAAACCCTATAATTTCCAAAACATCCCCCCCTCCTCCACATAACCTATTTCTTTGACCATACCTCGCAACCAATATGTTTTTGGACCGCTGTTCCTCCAAATAAAATCATTTTTCCCCACCCGAAAAGGGGATCCCCCCTTTCCACACATTTTTCAGCGCACCCAAAATTTTGCGGGACTCTCAACTCCCTTTATTTTCGCTTCCCCTGGGGTTTGATTCGGGGGCCTTGCCCCCACTCCCAAAATAAATTTAACACTTTCCTTCCCCCCCAAATGTTCATCATTCAAATTCTCCCCAAAATGACTTTTCGTTCAACCTTGCTAAAACAAAAAAATTTCCTTTATTCACACCTACTCGTCCATCCTCGTTTACACACACTTCCAAAGTCGTCACCAACTTCTGCAGTTTTTTAAACCCAATCTGCCACCAATGCTGTTTTACACTGGGAGCAGTAAATGACTCATAACCCCCATTGGGCCTCTTTATCCCCTTTGACTAATCCCGCCCCTCCCAAACCAAGATTTTCACATTTAAATTCCCTGCCACACCCAAACAAATTTTAAACCAATTAAAAAACCCTGTTAGATCACAGAAAACCCTTTCCCCAGACCAAACTTCACTTTAACCATTCCTCCCTTTTCCCCTCTACCCCCTGGGACATGCCTTACAAACCCTGAAAAAAAAATTCTAACGATTCAAACAGGTTAACCTCCCCCACCAAAAAAATTTTTTTAAACCATACACAAGGCATCTCACAACCCTATCACATGTGTTCTCCAATCCAAAAATGCCTAATAGAAATCCATCTGTTTCCAAAGGGGGTTTTTTTCAACCCAAAAACATCTTTAAAACAAAAAAATGATCCACAAAACCTCTTTCCCAAATTCTTAAACCACCCCTGGCTTTCCCCCCCCGCTGAGCTTTTTTTGTTCTTTCACCCTTTTCCCCTCACTACCCTCTGGACCAAAATTTCCAGATACATCAACAAAATTCCTTGTGGGTGAACACTCACCCTTATCCCTCTTGCCCTTTTTTCAGAGGCACTTAAAAACATAATTCTGCCAAAATCCCCAGGACCTCACAATCATCCATCCCTTCACTGAAAAACCTTACCAACCCGTTAACAATACGGGCACCACCCTTTTTTAAAGGATTTCACTTCGGTGCCATCCACTCCCCGCAAAAAGGACCTTAAAATCCCTTTATACAGTTGGGTTTTTTAGAAATTTAAGGGCGGGTAGTTTGGGTTGGATTTGAAAAGGCCCCCTTTTCCCGCATGGGGATGGGGACCCAAACCCCGCCCCCAAGAAAAAGGGAAATTGGGTTTTTGGTTGGGTTTAAAAAAAAAGGAACGTACGATTAAGCAAAAGTGGGAAGCCAGAGGGACACTTTTCACTACACAGGGGGTGGAGCCTCCCGGGGGGTTTAAAACCTTTTCTTGGTCCATAAAGAGAAAAACGCTTTTCGAAAAAAAGAAATTTCGAGAAGGGGCCTAGGAAGAAAAAGGAGCAAAGGGGGTGGGAAAGGAAAGTTAGAGAAACCCAAGGGGGTTACACACACACACACACACACACACACACACACACACACACACACACACACACACACACACACACTACACACACCCTTCCCACGGAGCTGGTCGGTAAATGGGTACCTGTCTTAGGTTGGTGTGTGATTGCTGTTTGTGTGTTACGGACAGAGAGTCTTGCACTCGCGTTGCCCCGCGGGTGTGTGTGTGTGTGTGTGTGTGTGTACACATAATAGTGAAGACATGGTACAAGGTCAAGAGAACAGGCAACACGAGTACAAGACCCCCCTCCCCCCCGTAACAAACACACACACACACACACACACACACACACACACACACACACACACACACATACACACACACACAGACACAGACACACACACACACAGACACACAGACCGTACGTTTTCTTCCTCACTCCTCTGCACAGGTAGAGAGAGAGAGGAGAAACCAACCTCTGAGCCACTGCCATCCACGTCTGGTAGACACCTTCCCCCACACCTCCTTCCCTCGACCCCTCAGCATTCATTATCTTACGATCACCGCCACTCCTGTCATAGTAGTAATATGCACATATCTGGGGAACCATCATGAGCAGAGTTCGCGTTGAATTGACTAACACCCCCCCCTCCCCTCTGTGAGAGGAGGAGGAGGAGGAGGAGGAGGAGGAGGAGGAGGCGGGGGGGAGAGAGAGGACCGACCACCGACCATATCTGCCTCACCAACCTGTCCATCGAGTGCATCAGAAAACGCCAAGCCGCGCATATTCAACAGAGGCCCATAAGCAGGTCTCCTGTGAAGACAGCGCCGTGTCTCCCCCCGCGACCCCTCGAGGATTCTCTCTCCACGACCACCGTTCTCCTTCTCTCTCTCTCTCTCTCTCTCTCTCTCTCTCTCTCTCTCTCTCTCTCTCTCTCTCTCTCTCTCTCTCTCTCTCTCTCTCTCTCTCTCTCTCCTCAGTCTAGAGTAGAAGCGATGGTTGGGGGATGGGTTAAGGGGGATAGTAAGGGAGGTGATGCAGCTCTTACTCAAAGGGGATGATTGAATTTTTATAAAGTCTCAATGTTCCATCTTATAAGGCGAAAGAACGTCCTTCGTCTAGGCATGTAGTATTGGAACCTAAGATCCCAACTGTTCTTAGTTGATTCTGATCCCGTATCTTTATTGAACCCCTTGAACACGACAGTCAGTCATACGGCCTTTTAAAAAAACCACTTCAGTACAACCCTTGGATGCCGCTTGGCCTTTGACCTAGCCATCAAAGGGTCAGATCAGAGGTATCTAACATGTGTGTGTGTGTCCCCCACGAAGTGAGGTCCTTAAGTATTCCATTGACTATAATATCAAAGACTGTAATATATATATATAACACATCTTAGGTCCATAGGAGCCTCTTACACTGTCCGAGATGTACGTAACTGTACATGTGGCGTGGCGGGTCGTAGACAGCCTCACTCACACATCCCGGCCGATGAACAAGTAGCCAGCTGAACCAGATCGAAGATGCGACTTTACATCATCAGCGTCCGGGGATAATCCTCCCTTTTTGCATTGTGCCTAAGGGTGATCATCCCATGTCACAGCGGTGGTGGATCGTCGTGCGATTCTCGGCGTTAAGAAACAGGTTTAACTGGAGGGGTGGAGGGGGTTTAAGGCTGTTCACCGCGAGGATAGAGTGAGGAATCTCGCCCGTGGAAGTCCTTCCTTACCCGTGGTGTATCGGAGGTAAAACGTGTCTCACTCAATTCGGAATGTATGTGATTAACGTTGGTGATCCGTCCCGTGTGTGTGTGTGTTTCAACCTTGAAGAAACAGACGCGTTTCAACCTTGAAGAAACAGACGCGTTTCAACCTTGAAGAAACAGACGCGTTTCAACCTTGAAGAAACAGACGCGTTTCAACCTTGAAGAAACAGACGCGTTTCAACCTTGAAGAAACAGACGCGTTTCAACCTTGAAGAAACAGAAATAACTGCAGGTGAGAGTGGCTTGATCAGCAGTAACAGGCGGGAGCCCGTGGTGAAAGCTTTGTCATTAAGGAGCCTAAAGGTAGAGGAAAATGCTCTCTCTCTCTCTCTTTCTCTCTCTCTCTCTCTCTCTCTCTCTCTCTCTCTCTCTCTCTCTCTCTCTCTCTCTCTCTCTCTCTCTCTCTCTCTCTCTCTCTCTATCTATCTATATATATATATATATATATATATATATATATATATATATATATATATATATATATCTGCCTGAAAAGCTCACTTGAACGTCAGGTTTGTATGATCTCTGTATCTGTTTAACTCTATGTATCTTCTCTCTCTCTCTCTCTCTCTCTCTCTCTCTCTCTCTCTCTCTCTCTCTCTCTCTCTCTCTCGCCTCTGTGGAGCAGTCGTGTGGAGCCTCCCTGTCCCCTCATGCACGGTGGTACTTTACCGGAACCTTTGTGAAACCTCAGAGAGAATCCATCACCAGGAAGAGCTTAGCAAAGGTCTGAATTAACACAGCTTATGGAACCCTCTCGTGGGGTCCATATGAAGGCTTAGCAAGTACCTCGTGTGTCAACTGGTGAAACATTTGTTGAACTCATAAGGAACACGTCAAGGATCCACAGCGCTGGACGACGAAAATCTTGAATAGTATCCTATGGGTCCTACCGGAGATCCGTCACACACATAATAGAACACGCGTGGTATTGGCAGGAGTCTGTTAGGGAATTATATATATATATATATATATATATATATATATATATATATATATATATATATATATATATATATATATATATATATATATATATATATATATATCTTTTCTTTTTCTTTCGTACTATTCGCCATTCTCCGGATCAGCGAGGTAGCGTTATGAACAGAGGACTGGGCCTTAGAGGAAATATCCTCACCTGGCCCCCTTCTCTGTTCCTTCTGTTCTGTGTGTGTGTGTGTGTTTGTGTGTGTGTGTGTGTGTGTGTGTGTGTGTGTGTGTGTACAAAGACTGGCTTTTAAGGGGCTATACAAAAATTAAGAAGCCATAATGGAAGAACAAGGATCGGTAACAGTTTTTACGTAAAACATTCCATCTTTGCTGTTTACATGTTCGTGTGTCACTGCGTCATTCCACCATGCATATAAGGAAACGTCGAAGTCAATGGTCGAGAGGCAAATAATATCGTAAATATATCGCTAGAGAAGGTATCCAAATATCTGCTTCTACATGAGTAGCCGCTAAACAAGAAGGCCGTTGAACAAATTCAAGTTATATATCGTCTATTATGTCAAATAAAACGTAATCTATCAATGTGAAGCAGGTTATCCCATTGAACTTCCGCATTGGATCTAGTTATAAACTGATTTCTCTCAATCACTGGACCCCAGTGAACCTTGGGTCAACCTATACGGAAGGCTGGAGGTGGTGGTGACTTGGCGTCCAGCAGGGTGAATGACCTCTCCCTGCCACTCCCTCATCCCGCCTACCAAGCTGGTGGCTCCTCTTGCCCGGCCAGCGACCTCCAAGGTACTCCGTCACCCACACGATCATGATGCATCGGCTGCGCGTCCCAATGCATTGGTAGACAATTGCTCAGGATGAGACGCGTGCTCTCGTCGAGACTGTGTCATTGCTCCCAGAGAGAGAGAGAGAGAGAGAGAGAGAGAGAGAGAGAGAGAGAGAGAGAGAGAGAGAGAGAGAGAGAGACTGCTAAATGTATTACTCACCCTCTTTCACCAGATCGTGTGTGTGTGTGTGTGTGTGTGTGTGTGTGTGTGTGTGGGATATATTACAATCGAGAGTCCCAACACAGATCTTATATGTAGAACATAGCAACATAATAGATCTAAAAACAGACGATCCTTTTCAACCTCGCCTCTTGGAAGCCTGGAGGCAGCGCTGCCACTGTAGCTCAACCCAGTTGAGTAGGAACCCCACTGATATCAGAGTAGGAACCCCACTGATATCAGAGTAGGAACCCCACTGATATCAGAGTAGGAACCCCACTGATATCAGAGTAGGAACCCCACTGATATCAGAGTAGGAAGCCCACTGATATCAGAGTAGGAACCCCACTGATATCAGAGTAGGAAGCCCACTGATATCAGAGTAGGAACCCCACTGATATCAGGGTAGGACACCCACTGATATCAGAGTAGGACACCCACTGATATCAGAGTAGGACACCCACTGATATCAGGGTAGGACACCCACTGATATCAGGGTAGGACACCCACTGATATCAGAGTAGGACACCCACTGATATCAGGGTAGGACACCCACTGATATCAGAGTAGGACACCCACTGATATCAGGGTAGGACACCCACTGATATCAGAGTAGGACACCCACTGATATCAGGGTAGGACACCCACTGATATCAGGGTAGGACACCCACTGATATCAGAGTAGGACACCCACTGATATCAGGGTAGGACACCCACTGATATCAGGGTAGGACACCCACTGATATCAGAGTAGGACACCCACTGATATCAGAGTAGGACACCCACTGATATCAGAGTAGGACACCCACTGATATCAGGGTAGGACACCCACTGATATCAGAGTAGGAACCCCACTGATATCAGAGTAGGAAGCCCACTGATATCAGAATAGGACACCCACTGATATCAGGGTAGGACACCCACTGATATCAGGGTAGGACACCCACTGATATCAGAGTAGGACACCCACTGATATCAGGGTAGGACACCCACTGATATCAGGGTAGGACACCCACTGATATCAGAGTAGGACACCCACTGATATCAGAGTAGGACACCCACTGATATCAGAGTAGGACACCCACTGATATCAGGGTAGGACACCCACTGATATCAGGGTAGGACACCCACTGATATCAGGGTAGGACACCCACTGATATCAGAGTAGGACACCCACTGATATCAGAGTAGGACACCCACTGATATCAGAGTAGGACACCCACTGATATCAGAGTAGGACACCCACTGATATCAGGGTAGGACACCCACTGATATCAGGGTAGGACACCCACTGATATCAGAGTAGGACACCCACTGATATCAGAGTAGGACACCCACTGATATCAGAGTAGGACACCCACTGATATCAGGGTAGGACACCCACTGATATCAGGGTAGGACACCCACTGATATCAGAGTAGGACACCCACTGATATCAGAGTAGGACACCCACTGATATCAGAGTAGGACACCCACTGATATCAGAGTAGGACACCCACTGATATCAGAGTAGGACACCCACTGATATCAGGGTAGGACACCCACTGATATCAGAGTAGGACACCCACTGATATCAGAGTAGGACACCCACTGATATCAGAGTAGGACACCCACTGATATCAGAGTAGGAACCCACTGATATCAGAGTAGGAACCCACTGATATCAGAGTAGGAACCCACTGATATCAGAGTAGGAACCCACCGATATCAGAGTAGGAAGCTTATCATCAGAAACGGTTGGGTAACTACCTTAAATAAGGATCAATTCGACGTATCTATCACTCTGAGTCGTTCATTTAACCACAACTACAGACGGTGTGATCATCTCTGATTTTGGTCTTCCTTCATTACTTGTCCCAAATGACCCTGAGACCAGGATGTAACATGTTGGATACAGATATACGTACGTACATTATTTGTAAAAAGGATTTAAAGCAATGGTTTTTGGTGTACGTAGATTCCCCACCCTATTCACATACGTCGCCGGGTACGTAATGAAACCGATACCCCAGCCAAACTTACACTCGATAAAGAGACTTTATATAGAAGAGTATAGATAGTGACTCGTGATTCCATTTTCTATAACGATGAAAAGGTATTAGAGAAAACACGGTTATGGGAGAATGAACAACGTGATGTTTTCACTGGTACGTTGAGGTTAGGTTTCTCAGGGGCTACAGGCGCTTTGCCTTTGAAAATATTACTTAGATGAACTGTAGTGTGAATACACACACTGGAGCACTGTGTCCTTGAACACACACACACTGGAGCACTGTGTCCTTGAACACACACACACTGGAGCACTGTGTCCTTGAACAAACACACACACTGGAGCACTGTGTCCTTGAACACACACACACTGGAGCACTGTGTCCTTGAACACACACACACTGGAGCACTGTGTCCTTGAACAAACACACACACTGGAGCACTGTGTCCTTGAACACACACACACTGGAGCACTGTGTCCTTGAACACACACACACTGGAGCACTGTGTCCTTGAACAAACACACACACTGGAGCGCTGTGTCTTTGAACAAACACACACACTGGAACACTGTGTCCTTGAACAAACACACACACTGGAGCACTGTGTCCTTGAACAAACACACACACACTGGAGCACTGTGTCCTTGAACAAACACACACACTGGAGCACTGTGTCCTTGAACAAACACACACACTGGAGCACTGTGTCCTTGAACAAACACACACACTGGAGCACTGTGTCCTTGAACACACACACACTGGAGCACTGTGTCCTTGAACACACACACACACACTGGAGCACTGTGTCCTTGAACACACACACACACTGGAGCACTGTGTCCTTGAACAAACACACACACTGGAGCACTGTGTCCTTGAACACACACACACTGGAGCACTGTGTCCTTGAACACACACATACTGGAGCACTGTGTCCTTGAACAAACACACACTGGAGCACTGTGTCCTTGAACAAACACACACACTGGAGCGCTGGGTCCTTGAACAAACACACACACTGGAGCGCTGTGTCCTTGAACAAACACACACACACTGGAGCACTGTGTCCTTGAACACACACACACACACACACACACACACACACACACACTGGAGCACTGTGTCCTTGAACAAACACACACACTGGAGCACTGTGTCCTTGAACACACACACACTGGAGCACTGTGTCCTTGAACACACACACACACACACTGGAGCACTGTGTCCTTGAACAAACACACACACTGGAGCACTGTGTCCTTGAACAAACACACACACTGGAGCACTGTGTCCTTGAACAAACACACACTGGAGCGCTGTGTCCCAGTGTGTTAGAAAAGTGAGACCTTTAATGATAGGTATAAACAAACAGTTTGCTCTTAATGGCAAGACGTGTATCATTTCATAACGTCTAATTCGGGTTGTTGGATGTAGCATCTTGGCGTTGACGGCCTGAACGACCCAGGTAATTGATTGGCCTAAAGACCAAACAACCCAACCACCTAACCAACGAATGAGCCAGCCCTACTTTGCAACATGTACTGCATGATCAGCTGCATTATTTTCATCCTTTTAAACAGAGGAATAATTTACCGTGCTGAAAGTACCCATCATCTGGGGTAGTACGCTACCATGAACATGGATACGTGTCATTCATCCACCACACCTGTTAAGGGCTTAGCGGTGGTGTCCTACCTGTGTGCGAGATCAAATCGGAGAAGATTAAGTTTGTGATCACACATGCACCAGTACCCGGGTGAAGGAAAAAAAAGACAATTGGCTTTCCTCAAATCGTTTCCTGATCAAGAGGGATACTTAGTAAAGGTCAGGCTGAAGCTGTTGTAATGATGAGGAAACTGGTAAGTGGTGACCTTCTTGTCAGAGTTAAAGTCCCTGAGTCAAGTTACAGATCTACTGAAGCCGATGAGAAAAGAAAAAAATATTCCACTTTTGTGATTCTGTGGCTTCCATTCCGGTGAGTGTTAGATTCATGCAGAGGGAGTAACCCTTCGGCCTGATGGGATGGCCATGAATGCGGACCCCATCGTAGAAGAACCTGCAGACGAAGATGCGATCGCTGCTCGATCCATCACTCAACTACTGACCTGTCAACGAAGTAGAACCCCCCGAAAAAAAACCCTCCTAGTCATCCTAACTTTCTGTAAATCGAGTGTACTTACCGAGATTACAGTTGGTTCTGTAATGGCATCTGTAAGACCAACATGTGCGGTGTTTCAAATGCAGAAACGTACGACCATGGCCAAGACAGAGACGTATTCTTTCATCTCCTTGAGGACAGTATGCTAGCGAGGACCACGTTGCTGACACCTGCACAATAGACGTAGCGTAATAAATAATTCATCGAGGGGGCAAATCACTCAAGCCTGTATACAGAGAACTCCATCGGTTTGGGCAAAAGGGAAACATTTCCTACTCTGAGGCAAGGAAGAAGGTGAAGGAGGTTCATGAGACTCCCAAACCTCAATGAATCCTGCGCCTCAGCATTGCAAAAGCAAGTCTGTAATGATGGCATTAGCCAGGCCAATGCCACCAGTCGCTGAACCACAACCCCAGGTGTTTGCTGACGATCTCGTGACCATATGGGATGAAACTGACTCACACAGGACACGTACCCTCCCTCAACTCGCCCTCTCTCCGTTCGTCCCTAGAAAGTGAGTGAGGCCATCACTAAGCTAACGAAAGTAAGGAGATACAGATGTTCAACGTCGTCGTCGCTTCCGTGGCTCCGGTGTGGAGGAGGTATTGAAGAAAATGATATTCCACTGTGGAGAAACACTGAATGAAAATAACGCCAACACCACTACTTCAGGGGACGTTTCTCAAATCTGGAAAGAGGACTCATGAACCTTGGTCGTCTACAAGAAACTTCCTACCAAGATGCAGCAAATTTCCTCAAAACCGAGGGAAAAAGAAAATGTTTTCATAGCAAGAAAATAGATTTGTAACATATCAGATCTTCTTAATGTCAGCGTAATTACAATATATAAGTTGGTTATCTTTCTTATGGTGAGGCCAGTGCCTTATCCACTCCCGACAATTATCATTATCATTGTTATCATCATCGTTATAATTATCATTATCATTATCATCATAATCATTATCAGTATTATCATCGCACAGTAACGTTTTGTGCTTTCAAAGCTGACAGCTGCTGTGGGTAGTGAGGCCAGCAGCTGATCCACCACCGGCAATTTATTTGTACTATCATTTTCTTTATTACTGTTACTATTGTTATCCTTAATATCTTGTAATTGTTTTTATTGTTTAATTATTAGCATTGGGGATTTAACATTTAGATAGCTTCATCAGAAATCAATCTTGTACTTGTATCAATATCATATACTATACACTATCTAACTGCAAAATGTATTTGTGATAATTTTTTCTTGAATTATACATTTTTAGGTCAAATGATAAATGCTATTCCCTGTAGTTTCCCCTTTACATCCCAAGGTTTTTGGCTCGTTTTCTTTGAATATTAGCGCAGTATCGTTTTCTGCATATGAATTTCATGTAGACCTCGCATAGTAAGGATATATAGTGGACTTCAGTCATTTCTGTTGACGAAAATGCAGAGTGCAGATTTATTCGTCGTTCTGAAATATTCTATGGTCGAGTTTCCTATGCCCAGTGATATCTATGCTGACATCAGCAAGGAGGAATATGTTGAAAGAGATGTCATTATGTGGAAGAGCTGGGGTGGGTATTTTTCAAGGTATGGTAACCTCACTCAGGTAAATTGGACACAAGGTCATCTGGGAGATGTCATGCCAAGGTCAAGCAGAGGGAGGATGATCCTTGAGTCAACCTCGCTTATCACTATTGACAAGATCACTTGACCGCATTCTATGCTTCCTCCAGTCCTGTATAGATAACCTTCATTGTATCTAAATTCTCACAATTTAACTAGTCTTCTGATAATGTCGTAATACACGAAAGCGCTCAGACTTTTCGTGTCTTCAGAAAAATACACATCACTGGCTCGAAGCCCAGACACTTCGCCGCCACCGAACACATTTAAACTCACACAACATATTGTCGAAGGTTTGAAGCAACATCTACTCCCGTCCTGTCCAATGCTAGAGGCAATACATATCGATGAAGCATTGGACACGAGCCACTAGTACATCCGTCCACAAGTGATAACTCCACGCCACCCACCACAACAATGACAGAAGGTGGATATGCTTTTAGCATCCTAATGAAACAATTTATCCGCTCCATTCTAAACTATGCCTTACCTGCCTGTTCTCCCACTCTACCACAAGCAAATATAACAACCCACACAAAGGGAAACACTCAGAACAATCACCGGCTGCTCAGTAACCACAAGTACTCAACCAATACACAATGAAGCAAAATAATCATCCCAGTACAATCTTTCCTAAACATGATCAGCACTCAGTTTATCACAACATCGCTACATCTCTCCCGTCCAAACAAATTTATCGCAAACCATCAACTCACATGTAGAAATAAAATGCCTACCACTGCCTCACACTTTAGCAACCCCTGCTCAGAAGTCCCCTCAATCTAAGCAAACCCAACAACACAGGCATAGTATAAATACACTGAAAGACCCAACAAGCACTCATCAACCGCTTTCCCCAAGTCTTGAAACACCACCCCATCAGACATACGTCCATCTGGAACCACACTCCCTAGATAAACACGAGTCACCCTTTCCTGTCTAATCTCTGGAAATCACGCATCACTACAGACACCGGTTCATCATATCCCAGGACCCCTTTCATGCCCACATTGCAACTTCCATAATGAAGATGTGCAACGCCCACATTGCCCAAATAGCTACATACACAACTTCACGCCATTTATAATATGACCAAGAGAACAGCCAAGAGAGTTTCATAAAAAAACAGAAGGGCCTACTAGGGTTGGAAGAATATATATATATATATAGGGTGTTTTGGTCGAGGTGGTGTGCAAAGTGAGAGGGTTAGGGAAAATGATTTGGTAAACAGAGAAGAGGTAGTAAAAGCTTTGCGGAAGATGAAAGCCGGCAAGGCAGCAGGTTTGGATGGTATTGCAGTGGAATTTATTAAGAAAGGGGGTGACTGTATTGTTGACTGGTTGGTAAGGTTATTTAATGTATGTATGACTCATGGTGAGGTGCCTGAGGATTGGCGGAATGCGTGCATAGTGCCATTGTACAAAGGCAAAGGGGATAAGAGTGAGTGCTCAAATTACAGAGGTATAAGTTTGTTGAGTATTCCTGGTAAATTATATGGGAGGGTATTGATTGAGAGGGTGAAGGCATGTACAGAGCATCAGATTGGGGAAGAGCAGTGCGGTTTCAGAAGTGGTAGAGGATGTGTGGATCAGGTGTTTGCTTTGAAGAATGTATGTGAGAAATACTTAGAAAAGCAAAGGGATTTGTATGTAGCATTTATGGATCTGGAGAAGGCATATGATAGAGTTGATAGAGATGCTCTGTGGAAGGTATTAAGAATATATGGTGTGGGAGGCAAGTTGTTAGAAGCAGTGAAAAGTTTTTATCGAGGATGTAAGGCATGTGTACGTGTAGGAAGAGAGGAAAGTGATTGGTTCTCAGTGAATGTAGGTTTGCGGCAGGGGTGTGTGATGTCTCCATGGTTGTTTAATTTGTTTATGGATGGGGTTGTAAAGGAGGTAAATGCAAGAGTCCTGGAAAGAGGGGCAAGTATGAAGTCTGTTGGGGATGAGAGAGCTTGGGAAGTGAGTCAATTGTTGTTCGCTGATGATACAGCGCTGGTGGCTGATTCATGTGAGAAACTGCAGAAGCTGGTGACTGAGTTTGGTAAAGTGTGTGGAAGAAGAAAGTTGAGAGTAAATGTGAATAAGAGCAAGGTTATTAGGTACAGTAGGGGTGAGGGTCAAGTCAATTGGGAGGTGAGTTTGAATGGAGAAAAACTGGAGGAAGTGAAGTGTTTTAGATATCTGGGAGTGGATCTGTCAGCGGATGGAACCATGGAAGCGGAAGTGGATCATAGGGTGGGGGAGGGGGCGAAAATTTTGGGAGCCTTGAAAAATGTGTGGAAGTCGAGAACATTATCTCGGAAAGCAAAAATGGGTATGTTTGAGGGAATAGTGGTTCCAACAATGCTGTATGGTTGCGAGGCGTGGGCTATGGATAGAGATGTGCGCAGGAGGATGGATGTGCTGGAAATGAGATGTTTGAGGACAATGTGTGGTGTGAGGTGGTTTGAGCGAGTAAGTAACGTAAGGGTAAGAGAGATGTGTGGAAATAAAAAGAGCGTGGTTGAGAGAGCAGAAGAGGGTGTTTTGAAATGGTTTGGGCACATGGAGAGAATGAGTGAGGAGAGATTGACCAAGAGGATATATGTGTCGGAGGTGGAGGGAACGAGGAGAAGAGGGAGACCAAATTGGAGGTGGAAAGATGGAGTGAAAAAGATTTTGTGTGATCGGGGCCTGAACATGCAGGAGGGTGAAAGGAGGGCAAGAAATAGAGTGAATTGGAGTCATGTGGTATACAGGGGTTGACGTGCTGTCAGTGGATTGAAGCAAGGCATGTGAAGCGTCTGGGGTAAACCATGGAAAGCTGTGTAGGTATGTATATTTGCGTGTGTGGACGTGTGTATGTACATGTGTATGGGGGGGGGGGGGGGTGGGGCCATTTCTTTCGTCTGTTTCCTTGCGCTACCTCGCAAACGCGGGAGACAGCGACAAAGTATAAAAAAAAAAAAAAAAAAAAAATATATATATATATATATATATATATATATATATATATATATATATATATATATATATATATATATATATATATATATATATATATATATATATAAGTCTATTTCAATTTTTCCAAATAAGCAAATACATAACCTTCACTCCTTCACAAGCAATTTAGAGTTTACCATCAAGCAATATATGACTTCCTTCAAGCTCAGGTGTCGCTCCTGAGATTCAAAGCAGAATTTATAGCCACCATAAGATTTCCCAGACCGAAACCTCAGATGATTTCGCTTCAGTTTTTTTTTTTTTCCCCTCCTCCTAGTTAGTGCTCGATATATCCACGATAATATATCTTCCACACCGCTATCACACGCACGTCTCTCTCTCTCTCTCTCTCTCTCTCTCTCTCTCTCTCTCTCTCTCTCTCTCTCTGTTTAATCCTTAGCTCATCCACTACAGACGGGAATGGATGATCTTGAGTTTCAAAACTGACAACCTTAAGGCGTGGCCTAGATCGTCGTCCTCTGGTGCCTCTCTCTCTCTCTCTCTCACCCGGTATCTACGTAACCATCCCGCTCCCCCCTCCTTCCTTATTCCCATCTACTGACCAACCACCTGTCCCGGTAAGACTGAGTATGATCAGGTTACGGTGACAGCTGAAGTGCTTGAGTATTTGTGTGTGTGTGTGTGTGTGTATGAGAGAGAGAGAGAGAGAGAGAGAGAGAGAGAGAGAGAGAGAGAGAGAGAGAGAGAGAGAGAGAGAGAGAGTGTGAAGGACCAGTTGTTATGACCGGCAGCAGCAGCAGTGGGCAAAATGAGACTCGGAAACCTCGACTGAAGCCAAAAAAGCGGTGGGCGCGAGCAATCCTGTCTTATATAGTAGCTATTGACGCTTATTGAAAATATATGACCAGTTGAGGCGTAGAATCTACCGTCGTCTTACCCTGAGACCAAATATTCCCACATGATGCCAATCCCGTTTCCCTACACCTCACGAAGCTCCAGTAATTTTTTCGTGATGAGGCACAACGCTTGTGATTACGTAGGAAGTTATATAGATATTAATCCTAATGTTATATTAAACGAGGAGAATAGCTTCGTCCTTGGTGTGTGATAAACACAGCTGACGTTTAACGAACATGAATTTGTGGGAATCATTTATGCCTGCGTGGCTTCGTTTGACTCTGGACCACCAGTGAACGAGTTCCGGGCGCTAATTATATTCTGTGTTTACCACGTGTGGGAAGGAATTACCTTATTTTTTTCCCCTTCACTTACTGACTGTTGACGCCAGCACTTTAGCCTCGTTGATAAAATATTTTCGGGAGGCCTTAATGGAGGGATGATGAGAAATCATTAACACTGAGATTTTCATGTAGAGGATCGGTACTGCTTCGTCAGGGTTTCGAACGGGATCATACGTTTCGAAAGTTTATTCACGCTGTGTTATGACTGAAAATGAGAATCTCGTATCTAATGTATAGAGACTTCGGTATATTGTGCCTAATTGTAGATAAATTTGATGCTCCCTCTGTCAGAAATAAAAAGTCGACCATGAGAAGGAAAAAATAAGGAGATATTATAATGGTAAACAGAGAAGTGTTTCGAAGTTTCTGACTCAACTTAGGTTAGGGTCTGATACATTTGGTTGGATGTGTTGAAGCCTACCTCAGTGGAATCTCATACGTTCCAGTAATGCTATATCGATTTTGGAATCCAGTGAAACCTGTCGATACTTTAGGAAATTTAAGGTAATGTGGTTTTGAATGTAGCCAAACTGTATCAAACGCTAGGTCACGACGGTTCGACCCTTGATACACGACGGTTCTACCTTGAGTGAGACAGCATTACCCTTGAGCACGAGGGTACTACCCTTGAGTACGAGGGTACTACCCTTGAGCACGAGGGTACTACCCTTGAGTACGAGGGTACTACCCTTGAGCACGAGGGCACTACCCTTGAGCACGAGGGTACTACCCTTGAGCACGAGGGTACTACCCTTGAGCACGAGGGTACTACCCTTGAGCACGAGGGTACTACCCTTGAGCACGAGGGTACTACCCTTGAGCACGAGGGTACTACCCTTGAGCACGAGGGTACTACCCTTGAGCACGAGGGTACTACCCTTGAGCACGAGGGTACTACCCTTGAGCACGAGGGTACTACCCTTGAGCACGAGGGTACTACCCTTGAGCACGAGGGTACTACCCTTGAGCACGAGGGCACTACCCTTGAGCACGAGGGTACTACCCTTGAGCACGAGGGTACTACCCTTGAGCACGAGGGTACTACCCTTGAGCACGAGGGTACTACCCTTGAGCACGAGGGGGCACTACCCTTGAGCACGAGGGCACTACCCTTGAGCACGAGGGTACTACCCTTGAGCACGAGGGTACTACCCTTGAGCACGAGGGTACTACCCTTGAGCACGAGGGTACTACCCTTGAGCACGAGGGGGCACTACCCTTGAGCACGAGGGCACACTACCCTTGAGCACGAGGGCACTACCCTTGAGCACGAGGGTACTTCCTTTGAACACAGGAGTGCAATCCTGGTGTAAGATGGCGTGACTTTTAACTTCACCAGTAAGGGTCAGGCCAAAGGCCAGGCTATCCTACCGAAAAGGGATATACCATCGTGCTCAAGGGTCAGCTCACATGAGTGGTGATGAGCCATGAGTAAAAACCTCCAAGAACAATGTCGCATCGCCTGTATACAGGTAACTGTTGTCGTAATGGCCTCCAATCGTGTTGGCGTGGCTGCTATGTCAACACCTACGACGAGTCATCAGCATTCATCACAGGTTACATGATCATCACATATCACACGATTCACATGAGTAAATCGACGTTCCCTGATGCATGTTAGATCGATCCTTGAGGACGACTGGTACAATCCCTGGGTATGAGGGCGTTGCATTACGACCTAATCCTGATGAATGGTGTTCGTGATGCTGAAGTCGTCACCTGATCCTGATGAAGGGTGTTCGTGATACTGAAGTTGTCACCAGATCCTGATGAATGGTGTTCGTGATGCTGAAGTTGTCACCTGATCCTGATGAATGATGTTCGTGATGCTGAAGTCGTCACCTGATCCTGATGAAGGGTGTTCGTGATACTGAAGTTGTCACCAGATCCTGATGAATGGTGTTCGTGATGCTGAAGTCGTCACCTGATCCTGATGAATGGTGTTCGTGATGCTGAAGTCGTCACCTGATCCTGATGAATGGTGTTCGTGATGCTGAAGTCGTCACCTGATCCTGATGAATGGTGTTCGTGATGCTGAAGTCGTCACCTGATCCTGATGAATGGTGTTCGTGATGCTGAAGTCGTCACCTGATCCTGATGAATGGTGTTCGTGATGCTGAAGTTGTCACCTGATCCTGATGAATGATGTTCGTGATGCTGAAGTCGTCACCTGATCCTGATGAATGGTGTTCGTGATGCTGAAGTTGTTACCTGATCCTGATGAATGGTGTTCGTGATGCTGAAGTCGTCACCTGATCCTGATGAATGGTGTTCGTGATGCTGAAGTCGTCACCTGATCCTGATGAATGGTGTTCGTGATGCTGAAGTTCTCACCTGATCCTGATGAATGGTGTTCGTGATGCTGAAGTTCTCACCTGATCCTGATGAATGGTGTTCGTGATGCTGAAGTTGTCGTAGAGTGTGTGTCTGAGTCGCTGCCAATATCATGAAGTTCCTCGTCAGGTAATTTTTTTTTCTTTTTTTTTTTGCACGAGGTACGTCCATCTTCCATCATGACCATTATGTGATATAAAGATAATAGATGCGGTGTAGCTAATGGGTTTAGAACCGCCAGGAAAATAGCGACACACACACACACACACACACACACACACACACACACACACACACACACTAGGGTGAATGCTCGAAAAACAAAAGTATAAGTTTGCTAAGGAAGCCTCTATAACTTGTGTTGGAAAGTCGCGATTGAGAGGTTGGTGGCATGCACAAAGTATCAAACTTGGGAGGAACAATGTGGTTATACGAGTTGTAAAGGAGGCGTGGATAAGTTTTACTCTTTTGTTGAAGACTCAATGCAAGAAATACTCAGAAAAAGAGAGAAGGATTTGCTTGCATATGGTGAAGTTGATAGAGATGCTTTGTGGCAGTATTACGCTATATTTTGTGGGAGGAAAGCTACGAGAAGCATTTAGGAGTTTCTGACAAGAGAGTAGGGTGTGTGAGCTGGTAAGCTGAGAGGAGGGTGAATGATTATCCAGACGAAGATGAGTCTGCGACAAGGGTGTGTAATGTCACCATGGATGCGTAATCTGTTTATAGATAGGATTGTGAGGGAAATACATGCGAAGGTCTTTCAAGGACTAGTAGGTCTGCATTCAGGTATAGGGGCTGGGAAGTGAGTCAGTTGCTGTTTGCTGATGACACAGCTCTGGTAGCAGACTCCAGTAAGAAACTGCAGAGGCTGGTGTCTGAGTTTGCAGGAGTGTGTGAGGAAAGAATGTTGAGGGATAATGTGAATCAGAGTAAGGGAAAGAAACACGTTGGTTGGAGTGTGAGTCTGAATGGAAAGGAACTAGAGGAAGTGGAGTGTTTTAAATACCTTAACGTGAACATAGAGATTGATGGAACCAAGGATGCTGAAGTAAGTCATAGGGTGGGTAAGGGGACCAAGGTTCTGGGTGCTCTGAGGATTGTGCAGAAAGAGAGATTATTGTCTGGGGAGGGAAAGATGAATATGTTTGATGGTATAGTAGCCCTGAAGATGTTCTATGAATTCAAGTCGTAAACCATAGATAATTACTGTAAAGGATGGATGTGATGGGAAAGAAATGGTTGAGGACAATATGTGGTCTGGGGAGGGTTGATTGAGAAAAAAATAGAGAGGTGTAGTAGCAAGAGGAGAAAGGTTGAAAAAGCTGCAGAGGATTTGCTGAAATGGTATGGACATATGAATAGGTTGAGATGGGGGAGAGGTTGACTAACACTATATGCTGTACATGTTAGGAGAAATGGGGATAGGAAGAAGAAAGATGCTATGAAAAATCAGAGACAAGCACAAGATGGAACAAACTGGAACGGTGTTGTTTACTGGGGGCGACGTGCTGTCAATGGGCTGAATCAGTGTATTAGAAACGGTACAGGAAACCACATGAACCTATTAAGGCTGGGCTGTAGATAAGGGGCTCTGGTTTCGGTGCTCCATATATGACAGCAGAAAGGATGTGAGCAACTTAGGCCACAGGTCATTCCTGGTCTGTGTCTGGCGGTATTGTGCTGCTCGCGGGAAACGATAAACAAAGTAAGGATTTCGTTGACTGTTGTCAAAGAGACTCCACATGCTTTATAACATCTAGTCCCATTTATCCCTCAGTTTACTGCTTTGCCCATATACGAACAAGTAAGTAATGAAAGGGTAAGAGAAATGTGTGGTAATAAAAAAGAAGTTAAGGGAGCAGAAGAGGATGTGTTGAAAAGATGTGGACATATGGAGAGAAGAGTGCGGAAAGGCTGATAAAGAGGGTATAGGGTGGAAGGATGGAGTAAACAACATTTTGAGCGATCGGGGCCTGAACATGCAGGAGAGTGAAAGGCGGGCACGGGATAGAGTGAATAGGAACGATGTGGTATACTGGGAGTCGACGTACTTTCAATGGACTGAACCAGGGCATGTGAAGCATCCTGGGTTAACTATGGAAAGGTCTGTGGGGTCTGGTTGTGGATAGGGAGCTGTGGTTTCGGTGCATTACACATAACAGTTAAAGAATAAATGAGAGAGGATGTGGCCTTTCTTCGTCTGTTCCTGGTCCTATCTAGCGCGGGAAACGACGAGGCAGGAGGTTCACCATTCCCTCAACCGACTGAGACACACCATACGGCACATAGACCTCAACATCTGCTTCCTGGAATGTGTGGTTTAGCTTTGCATTTTTTAGTGTACCGTCAAGTCTTGAGTATTGCTTGTGACACCAGTATTCGCAGCGTCCCATAACCTGTCACAGTGCTGACCCCTCCTTTGTGGCATCTCTGTCATCTTGTATAACTTTGTATTCCACGCAACCTTGTCATGGTTTGTAGGAAAACACGGAAACAATACATTTTCGCTCGTCTTCTGATAATTTCAACGGAAGGCCAATAGCCCAGCTGCCATCCACGTTAACATACTAAATTTTAGTACAAAATATACCCATATACCTGACCGCTGTGACCAATGATTACTTAGAATTATATTATTCCATCGGTCAGAACCAAAATCATTGCGTCAACAAACCTTTCTTATTCTTCTTTTTCTCCGTGATGAATCTACTCACTCCTCAGCCATCCTTCTCCTCCTCTGCTCCTCTTCTCATCTATCAGAAGCATTTTTGTCTCTCAGCCTCCGGGTTATCGTCACACACGACACTATAACCATTCTCATTATCTCTTCGCTTATCTCGTGGCGGCCAAGGGTGACCAGAGGTCATCTTCACTTCCGTGTACGATCATGACCGCCACCATCAGCTCACCCATCCTACGGTAGAGGAAACACAGAACTTCGAGCTCTCTGACCAGCTTCGTATTCTCCCTCAATTCCTACCAATTCGACTCGTAAATTCGAGCTCAGTTTTAGAGACATTACTCATTTCTAGTTTTAGGGACAATACATATTTCTTTTTTTATCCGGATGGCTTCAATTCGTAGTTTGCATGTGAGTAAGAAGCGGTCGGAGTTCCTGGGGTATAATGTAACTTCGCCAGGCGTTATGGTTCTGCTACCCTCAAGAGCAGTATGACGCGATGAGCTTGCTCACCTGATAAGCCCTGAATAGCCGCCAGCAGCCGCGATCACACCAGCCGTTGCCAACTCTTTATATTTACTCGGCTGTTGCCGCAGCTCCTGGCTTGTGGCCGCCCAACCCCTGCTGGACGGCTGGCTGGCTGGCGGGCGGGCTGGCTGGCGGGCTGGCTGGCTGGTCGGTTGGCTTTCTTGTTTCGTTACTCGTTCACAACCTAGTTCACTCAGTTCAACTTCGCTGCGATCTTCATCACTAGTTATTTACGAGCCTAATGTTGCTTACTGCTATCTGGTTATCTTTAATTCGTTCAACTGTAGCTTCTTAAGTTCTTAGTTATTTTTCGTTTACTCTACGTTGGCTGTTCATTATCACTGCCTTCCTGCACTGCTTGTTTTGAGTAGAATCTTCATTGTCTCGATGATTCGATAATGATCAGGTGATGAGATTCTGTCCAGGTGGTGATACTCGTATCTTATAGTTTCTTGACTTAGTGTCGTCCGGCTCTGCACTGCTGGTTATAGCAGGTCCACTGTGGCTTACTGTGTACATCAACTAGTTAGCATGATTGCTTTCTTCTCGTAGGTATCAACTCGCTTGCTTGCTACTGATGGCTTTGTTGATCACGTTTCTATAGCTCGTTGAACCTGATAACCATCTGTCATGGGACGATAGAGTACGTCCTACATTCTTTCTCCTCTGTATGTGTACTGTTCATCCTCATTTCTCTCACACATATTGTCATTTCAGGATCCATTTTACTCACCGACTGTGTATGGATTTGAAAGTAATGTCAAAGAAGGATACAGTGTCTTTTATCATAAGCTTCACATTATGTATATGGTTTTGAAAGGCATTTTATTAGAATTGAGTCTCGCTGAGTAATTGCATCCTCTGTTAGTGTAAAGTACAGATTTACTCTCTTATCTTATGTGAGTCTCTGTGTTTGAAACTGACCAACTGATATAAGAACGAACCTCTCCTCACGTTTACATGGCGTTCAATAATACATATCATTATTACCACTGTATGAACTTGATGAACTATGTGCCTTATACCACAGCGTCGGCTTCTAGAGTGATGCCAGTAGCGAACATCACCTCTGTGTACATGTTAAGCTACATGAAGAGTACGTCACTTAATGAAATACATGTTCGATGTGGCTCACTAGACATAGCCCCCTTCCCACTCTCTCGCTCGATGTGCTTGTAAGCTTTCCGGTTACTGGTGACTCCAGGCTGGGTAAACTAGTACCTCTCAGTCGGCCAGCGTTGCTACGAAGGATCATCCCAAGTTACGCCTCCCCCGTTGCCGTTAACCTGGCCTCTGTGGGCGGGAACTAATAGTGTGCCAGTGAATTCCTGGACAAGTAACATTAACGTCACAGAAGGAATTAGTGTGTGTGTGTGACGCAAATGCCTTCGTTGACTCACTTTAGTGCAGACTGAAGCTGTGCAGCTAAGATGTGATGCTTATAAATTTAGAAGCACTCGTTACATATATATATATATATATATATATATATATATATATATATATATATATATATATATATATGTATATATCCTTGGGTATAGGGGATTAAGAATACTTCCCACGTATTCCCTGCGTGTCGTAGAAGGCGACTAAAAGGGGAGGGAGCGGGGGGCTGGAAATCCTCCCCTCTCGTTTTTTTTTTTTTATTTTTCCAAAAGAAGGAACAGAGGGGGCCAGGTGAGGATATTCCAAAAAAGGCCCAGTCCTCTGTTCCTAACGCTACCTCGCTAACGCGGGAAATGGTTAATAGTTTAAAAGAAAGAAAAAATATATGTATATATATATATATATATATATATATATATATATATATATATATATATATATATATATATATATATATATATTCCTTGCATTTTCATCGCCGAAATATGAATGTAAACTCCACCCACCCATAACCCTTTCATTATTCGTGACACGTCCTCCGACTTCCACTGCTCAACGAAAGATCGTTAAATGTATGAATCTGAAGGACTGACGAACGTTTATTCATAGATGACTCTTGCTGTTCACCCAAGTCTTGAGCAGCTGTAGGGAAGGTAATGTCCGGTAATCCTCCTGCTGATGGTGTTGGCCCACGGAGCACGGAACTCCTCAAGTAAGGTTCCTGTTGTGTGACCACGCTCATATATCAGTGGTTTAACTGTCTGTGTGGTCAGTGGCCTGCGAGGGTAGGGGTCTCCAGTGGTGCAGAGGAACCCCCACCCCTCAGGCCACCGGTGCAGAGACCCCTAGTGGCGCAGAGGCCCTTTTTGTTGCAGAGGACCCAAATGGTGCAGAGGGAGAGAGAGAGAGAGAGAGAGAGAGAGAGAGAGAGAGAGAGAGAGAGAGAGAGAGGTAGGACCACAGTATGATAAAGCGATTTAAGAAAAAGCAATCAAAAGACATTACTCCTTGACTTCCCCCAACCCCGGCTGGGCCTCCGTTGATACTAACCTCCATAACTTGTGTTTATGTGTGTGTTGAGTGGCTCCCAGCTGCGGCCCCGTACCCCACCCACATGGTCTCTGGCAACCACACCCCCACACGCACACACACACACCTACACCCTCCCCTGTCACCCGTGAGTGTGTGTGTCCCTCCTCGCCTCGTACCAAGAGGAAGCGGAGGTTGACAGGTCGGGGGAGAAAAATTGGCATTTTCCATAAGAGGATCAGTGACGCAGTCGGGTGAATTTACGCATGCGTGAGTAATAATCCGCACTGAAGTGAATACCATGCGCATGCATGCTGAACACACACACACACACACACACACACACACATACACACACTAAGTAATGGAAGGGTACGAGAGATGTGTGGAAGTAAAGAGACTGGTTAAGAAAGCAGAAGACGGTGTGGGGAAAAGGTTTGGTCATATGGAAAGAATGAGTGGGGAAAGGTTGACAAAGAGGATACACGCGTCAGAAGTGGAAGGAACATAAAGAACGTGGAGACTAAACTGGAGAGGGAAAGTTGAAGTGGAAAATATTTTGAGTGCTCGAGGCCTGAACATCCATGAGGGGTAGAAGGCATTCACGTGTCAGAGTGAAATTGATACAGTGCAAATGATCAGCTAATACTTTGAAGATATCTTTATTTGATAGCTTAATGAAAGGTTATAAAGACGACCAATAGATATCTTAACCCCAGATTTGTATTCAGCATGAAAAATACTCCTTATATTGAAGATTCAAAAGAAATCTATTTTTCTGAAAATACGAATTTCAGCTCAAAAAACTTTTTGATTAAAAACTGAAACATGACGTATTCAAACAATTCTATACTTGAAATAGTTCTTGAAAATATATCATAATGCTTCCAGTTACCGATAAATACCTATCAATTAAGTACAATGCAAATAATCATATAATACTGTGAGAATATCTTCATTTAACAGCATAAATTAAGTTCATAAAAACGACAAAACGATATCTCAACCCCAGAATTGTATTCAGCATGAAAAATACTCCTAATTAATGAGGTTTTAAAGGAAATCTATATTTCTGAGAAAATACGAAAAACTCTTTCAGCTTAAAAAACTTTTGTTTCAAATTTGAAAACTATGGAAGTGTTTGAATACGGTGAGTTTCAATTTTGAAATGAAAAGTTTTTGAGCTAAAAAATACACAGCGAATTTTCGTATTTTTTTTTTTCATGAAAGAAAAAGTTCTTGTTTGAGCTAAAAAGTACCCTGACCTATTATCTGCAATTTTTCGTATTTTCCTCAGAAATATAGATTTCCTTTAAAACCTCATTATTAGGAGTAATTTTCAAGCTGAATATAAATCTGGGGTTAAGATATTGTTTGTTCGTCTTTATGACATTCAATCAAGCTCTTAAATGAAGATATTCTTAAGATTTCATATCATAATTTGCATTGTATTGTATTGTTTGAGGACAATATTTGGTGTGAGGTGGTTTGATCGAGTAAGTAATGAAAGGGTAAGAAAGAGGGTAATGGAACTAAGATGTTAAGGTTAGGTAGAGAAAGATGCATAGAAAAATGATGAAGTAGATTATTCAGTAGATAATGAAGTAGATTATCATAAAAATGAATGAAGAAATGAACCAGACTGATGCAAATGATCAAAATAAAGTAAAAAAAAAAAAAAAAAACAAGGAAAGAAGTAGCAGAGGAAAGGGGCAGAGGAATGAAGACGAATAAGTAGGAGACAAGAATAAAGTCATCAATAGACGACCACTCCAGAGATGGAAAACATTAGTAAAGATATAGAGATGAAATAAAGAAATGGGAGAAGTCAGTGAAAGAAAGAAATGATGCAGAGGACAGCGATGAATGATGAAGGAAAGAAGTGAATGATAAGAATTTGGCTGCTTAAGCTGATTCTGCTAGCCTGTCATCATACTATAACAGAAACCGATATTGATGTGCCATATCATGTGGTGTAGTGGCGATTACTGAAAGAAATGAAGAACGGAAAGAAGTATTTCTTTCCTCCATTAGACAACCTCGCTACCACATATAGATAAATCTAATAGAATAGACAAATAATTCGTCAGGGAAACAAGAATCACAAAGACCTCCATTTCATTTACACATTTCACGGCATGTGACTGAAGGGTGATGGACAGTATCTTGAGCAAAATCAATTTTCAGAATCTATCCACAAACAGTTCTGTAAGTGCATAAATACTGTGAACTCCTCGCGTCTCGCCACCATTTCCCAGCGGATCAAAAAGGCAAAATTCTCTGCCTGATTCAGCTGGTAAAATACCTTTATGTATTTTCAGTGGCAGGATTAAACAAGCGGGTCGTAAAAAGTCGGGCCTGTCTTGCATTTGGCGTTGTTTGGCTTGGCGTGCCGTGTCTGCGGTCCATATCCTGTGTGGCGCATGTCGGGGGCAAGACAAAGGTTGGCCGAGCTAGCTACCAAAATAGCTGGACGTTGGGATGGACTGAGCACTTTACTATCAGCTTCTTGCAAGCACCTACCACCACTCACTCACTCACTGTCGACCAGCATCCAACACCACCACTCTCCCACAGACGCTCACGACCACTCTCCCTTCACCAGTTCACCTAAGAGATTGTACGACCATACACATCCTCTTCTGCCAACACCCGTCACCTCTTTTCTGCAGGCGCTGAGCATTATTCTCCCGAAAGTATCCAGCAATCGATCTCCAGTACACAAACACGGCCATGCTCTTTCAAGCAGCCGCTACTGTTCTCCTGCATGCAATTAACATCACTCTTGTGCAAGGCACCCACGACCACCTTCGTGCAAGAACTCTTAACTCTACTTTTCATGTTTGGTACTGCTTTCATTTACCTGTAAACACCCGTGACCATTCTCCTGCAACCATCCAAAACCACTGTGCTCCAAGTACCCAAAACCACAATGCTCCAAGCTTCCAACACCAATTTGATACACATACCCAAGGCTATATTCCCCTTATAGCCTTTGAGATTTTCATCCTGCGTGCAGGCATGACCACTGGCGTGTAGACATGCAAAACCAACTTTCCTTTTAAGACCTTGAAGTCACCTCCGTTACCATCCGTGAACCTCCTCATGAGAGCACTCATGAGTCGCTCCTGCAAACCCCGGCGACCATGACCAACCCTTTTTTCAAGAATCTCTAATCACCATTCTATAAATGATAGTAATTATTCTCAAGTGACTCTCTCTCTCTCTCTCTCTCTCTCTCTCTCTCTCTCTCTCTCTCTCTCTCTCTCTCTCTCTCTCTCTCTCTCTCTCTCTCTCTCTCTCTCTCTCTCTCTCTCTCTCCTGCAAACTTCCACCTTCATCCTGCACAAGCATAGCCAACGAGTCCTTCCGCAAGAGCCCCACAATTCTGTACGCAACCCCCGACTCTCCTGCCAGTGTTCAGGGCGAACCTCCTCTCAGCAGTTACCTTGCTTTCCAGCAAGCACTATCAACCTTAGGGCCATCCACGACCATACCTATCTGTTAGCAGTGGCGTAGGTCCTCCAACCGTTTATCTCCAACTCCTGAATCACAGACAGGCACCCTCTTACAAACAGGATCACAAGACAGATCTTCCTACAGATATCCAAAGACCCTCTTTGTGAAAGCGCCTGCCTTGGGAGCCTTGTCTCTCTCTCTCTCCCCCTCAACCATCCACGACACACACACACACACACACACACACACTTCCAGCAAGATCTCAGAGCCCCACGCTCTTCTAGGCTCTAATCCAAGCGGCCCTTCAAGGGTGTGATGTATCATCTCCATTCCCTTTATCTTTTATCCTTTCTTCACTTGTGATGAGAAGCTGATGTGTGACATTAGGTAACAAAATGGACTTCCGTGGTGTAGCGGTTAGCGATCCTGACCGTGACGCATTCACTGGAGCACAGGTTCGAGTCCTGGTTGCGGCAGTCGGTCCACAGTCAACATAGCTGTTCATCCACCCCTAGGTTTTGTTCGATAAGATGGGCAACTCGCTCAAGCTATGATTATATATATATATATATATATATATATATATATATATATATATATATATATATATATATATATATATATATTTATATATATATATATATATATAGTTAATGAGATGATCTTTATAAGGGCGTCATTTCCCCGTGCCGTTTCAGCTACCATATAAAAGAAAAAATGAATACACATCTATCAGCCAGCAGCAATCATTTTATATACGCGAGACACCGATCTATTTTCATTGTCCTGGCGGTCGTAGATCTTACTATCCTTACGTGTGCATTGCTGGTGAGACCCCTGTGGGTCACAGCTGAGTCCTCCTTATCACAGCAGTCTATCATACAGCTGAGCCAACGACAGGTGAAGCTGCCAGTATCTCCTCCATCCTATAATAAGAAATCACGGGTGTGTGTGTGTGTGTGTGTGTGTGCGTGGGTGGAGGAGGGGGCGGGCAAAGAGATCCACAAATAAACCGTTCATCTTAAGAATGCATCTGGTCGCTGGTGAACACTGACGTTCATGTGTCACGTGCTATGAGTGTCCTGGTTTGCAGTGATGAACAGATGATTATGATTTAGGTTAGGTTAGGTTAGGTTAGGCTAGGTTAGGTTAGGTTAGGTTAGGTTAGGTTAGGTTAGGTTAGGTTAGGTTAGGTTAGGTTAGGTTAGGTTCTTTTTTTCCCTTAATATTTTTGAGTATTACCCATTTTCACCGAAGGGAAGATTTCCATCATGGAGGATCACTTGTATATTTCGCAGCTGTGGTTATAATGTTGCCTGTGTTAGTCTAGAGTTTGCCTTATGTCGCTGTCGTGTTCTAAGTCGTCATCTCTCGAAGGAGGGCTGATTTACCCTTCTGCGTGCGTTGTATGAGGCCAGACTATATGGATGCTTCTCCAGTCATTATCACTCACTAGATTGTGGATAAGCTTCTCCAACTGTTCGTCGTTCTTTACCATGTTGTGAGCATTTATCTACCATGTCCTTCGTTAAATTACAAGGTAGTAGACAGAGAGAGAGAGAGAGAGAGAGAGAGAGAGAGAGAGAGAGAGAGAGAGAGAGAGAGAGAGAGAGAGAGAGAGAGAGAGAGAGAGGGTGGTGTGTGTGTGTGTGTGTGTGTGTGTGTGTCTGTTTATGTTTCCCCACAGTGTAGATTGTTAACTTCTGGGTGGTGGTGGGGGATGTGTGTGTTTCCCCACAATGGTTATTGCTAACGATAGAGGATGTGGGCTTTGTAGTTTCCCCCCACTGTATACAGTGTTAACTTCTGGTTGGTGGGGGAGTGTGTGTGTGTTTCCCCACATTGGTCATTGCTAACGACAAGGGATGAATGCGGGTATCCTAGCCGCCACTCCACCAGGTGTGGGTTTTTTTTTTTTTCGACGTGGTTTAGCGGTGGTTTTGTCTGGAATTACATTTTGTTGGGTACAACGAGTCGGTGATCTTCCTGGAGTACTTACTGTTAACTGCCAGGTAGGTCGTGTTATTTTTCTAAGTCTTCATCATTAGTTAGAAAATCTATGAACATTTTGTTTCTACTGTGGTCAATGTTAGGTACCAGTCTTCCGGTGTTTTTATTCACACTTTTGTTAATGACCAGGTTGTAAGCATCCTCGTTGCAGTGTTTATTTTCTAGGACGAATCTATGGGTATCCTTGTTATACTGTTCATTGTTAACTACCTGGGCGCAGATGTTTCTTCCTTGTGTTCGTCATTAATTGCCAACTAGGAATGTTCACTGTTAGCTACCAAGCTATGGACGCTTATAGTACCAAGGGTATGGATGGTTTCATTGCGGTGTTTATAGTTGCTGGCCAAAGTGCAGGGATCTCTTGTTATGGTATTGAGTATTAATGACCCGATCGGTAACATTGTTCGTGCAGTGTTCATCAACCTTTGCCAGGCCTTCGATGTTCTTGTTGCAGTGTTCACGGTTAACGTTACCTTCATATATAACATCAGTGTATGTACGGGATCATATTGAGGTGCCTGAGGATTAGCGAAATGCCAATAGGTTGTCACTGTACAAAGCCAAGGGTGACAAAGATGATTCTTCGAATTACAGAGGTATGAGTTTGACGAGTGTGACTGGTCAGTTATATGGGAGAGTGGTGAGTGAGGGAGTGGGAGCATGCACGGAAATACCAGACTGGGGAGGAACTATTGTGGCTTTAGGAGTGGTAGATGATGCGTGGTTTGGCTTTTGCTTTGAGAAAAATATCCGTTTGAAAGATACTTAAAGAAAGAGATAGATTTGAATGTGGCATTCCTAAACCAGGAGTAAATGTATGATAGGTCTGATAGGGTTGCTTGGCAGAAGGTGTTATGAATGTGTAGCGTTGGAGGAAATCTACTAGACACAGTAAGAAGCTTTTATCAAGAATAAAAGACGTGTGTGCGAGCAGGAATAGAGAAGTGTGAGTGGTTCTAGGTTTAGGGATGTGAGTGTTTTGATGTTAAGGTGGGTCTGCGGTAGGGGTTCGTGACATCACCATGGCTGTTTGATCTCTTCATGAATGGTGTGATGAGGGACGAATACCATGAATCGACACTACCAATATAAGCTCGTTAATCACGTCAGTTTCCGCCCAACCTAATCCATAGCGCGGAACCCAACAGTCTCTGGGAAAGAAAGCCATTATTTATGGGTGACGTGCGGCTGACGTCATCCGACTGGCTGCCATCTTTGTTTACGTCCGAGGGGCTGAGGATAACCCATTGTTTACATGTGGCGAGAGGGGGGTGGGGGGCGTGGCTGAGGGGGCGGTTACCCTGGCCTTCCCGGGCCCTCCTACCCTCTGAACCAGGAACTGAACTCAACACTCTCTTCATCGTCTGTCACTTGTAACGTACATCACAACATCATATGACCCTTAGCGTTTATATTTTTCTTACGTACTCTATAGCTTGGCGCCATTGAGTAAATCACGAGTATAGAATTGAGTTCGAATTCGTAATGTCAAACGAGAGAATGATGTCACTTCGAAAGGCATACTGATGATAGTGAATCGTCGTAATGACTGATAAGATAACCAAGATAGATACTTGAATATCTATTCCAGATAAGCAAGATAGAAAAAAAAAAAAGATTGCAAGGAAAAATAGAAAAAGCCGACTTGATATTTACCTTGATATCGGATGATATAGGGGCGCTGTGGCAAGAGCTGAAGGGATACATAGAAAGCTTATGTTTATGATTCACTCACGAAGAATTAGACGTATTTTTCTGCTTATAGTTCTAAGAAATATCGCCATATAGGAGCTGGTGACAAGAATATTCCTGTGTAAGGGACATAAGGTGAAGGTATACAGTATAAACTTTGAAATAAATAAATACATCTTACAAGAAAACAGATTCATTTTTCGTAAGGAGAACCTTAATAGATCTATAGAGAAAAATCCATTTTCTGTAAGTACTTGATTTTCTGATTGGCCGTCAAGTGTTCGTGTTCTATAATAAAGTCTCTCAGCTTCGTGGTCTCTCTACGGATCTCTCTCTCTCTCTCTCTCTTTCTCTCTCTCTCTCTCTCTCTCTCTCTCTCTCTCTCTCTCTCTCTCTCTCTCTCTCTCTCTCTCTCTCTCTGTTTAGGTCTCTTGCTTTAACACTTTCTGTTTCTTGATCTGCTTCTCTGTGTCTTCCTCTGACACTTCTCTGTTTCTCAACTCCATAGAAGGGCTGAGGTGTGAATTTCTTGCGTATTTCGCAGTATATATATATATATATATATATATATATATATATATATATATATATATATATATATATATATATATATATATATATATATAACTTATCACCGTTTCCCGCGTTAGCGCCAGGAACAGACGAAGACAAACTGTATTCGCTCACGTTGATTCTCTGATCGTCAAGTTCTGAGCACTGAAGCCATATAGCACCCTATCCACAGTCAAGTCCCAGCGACCTTTCCATGGTTCCCCCGACCGCTTCACACTCCCTGTACGTGTCGGTCCAATTCACTCTATCCCTTGCACGCTTTTCACCCTCCCGCATGTTTAAGCCCCGATCTCTCAAAATCTATTTCACTCCATCCTTCCATGTCCCTTTTGGTCTTTCCCTTCTCCTTGATCCCTCCACATCCGACACATATAGATTCTTTGTCAACCTCTCCAGACTCATTCTCTCGTTGTTTCCAAACCATATCAGCACACCCTCCACAGCTCTCTCAGCCACACTCTTACTCGATCAAACCACCTCACACCACGTATTGTCCTCAAGCATTCTGTTTGCAACACTTCCACCCTCCTCCGCACATCCTCATCTATAGCCCATGCCTCTCATCCGTACAACATTGTTGGGACTATTATGTTTTCAAACATATCCATTTTCGACCCATTATTCAGTGCTCTCAGAACCTTCGCCCGCTCACCATCCTTTGACTCACTTCCTCCTCCATATGCCTCCATTTGTTGCCATATTCTCTTCCAGGAATCTAAATAATTTTACTTTTCTCAAAATTGTCTCCACTTAAACCTATACTCCCGCTAATCTGTCCCACTGCCCTACTAAACCTAATAATCTTGCATTTATTCACATTCACCTGGTTGGTCTGCTACTGTCTGTGGGAGGAACGGTTTACGTTGATAACAGCAAACGTAACCATGTTTCAAAATACATGTTTATCCTTCGAGCATATGTATACGTAAAGTCAAATATTTCGTATGGTCTGCCATAGTTCCAACAAATGATTAGGTTATTTCCACAAACATTCCATATATATTTTCATGATTCTGTGATATACAAAAATGCTTTTATATCCGTCAGCGTGTCCCTTCGACATTTTGATAATATTCCATTCATCTACATTATTGTTTCATTTTCCGTTTGTTAGAACATTTAGCTTCATCACCTGAAAAAGAATTCTTGACTTTCATATTCCAGATAGGTAGATTCCTGCTCAATTACTGCTGGGTGTCGATGAACATTATATATAACCAATGAGAGATGTCCATCACTGGAACTGTAAAAATCTCTTTAGAAAATAAACCATTTCGAAATGACACTTCGCGTCCACTCTCAGGCCTGCCTGTCAAACGAAACAATTAACTTGATGATCACAGATGACAAACATCGTATATGTTACAACGAGTCTGTGACAGCAACACATTTATGATACGACTTAGGGCTAAAGTTTCACACCTCCTCGACCCATCCATCAGCACCAGGCTGCGACAGTGAGTGGGTTTAATGGTCTACACCTCCTCACGTCCCATATCGTCAGGTCACACTGGCGAGAGTGTGTGCGACCTCGGGTCAACAAGCCTGACCAGTGGCGAATCTTATCCCTCAGGCGGAGAGGTTGTCGAGAGATGAGGGGGAGTTAGAAATATACAGTGTCACTCATGACAGGGGGCACGTGGTGATCTCTCTCATGACAGAGGACACATGATAATCTCTCTCATGACAGAGGACACATGATAATCTCTCTCATGACAGAGGACACATGATAATCTCTCTCATGACAGAGGACACATGATAATCTCCTTCTCTCACCTAGTGTACTCACAGTACTCCCTCCCTCATGTTGGCAGAACCATGGTAGCATATCTTTCATGCCTGGGATCTCTTAGGAGTCTCTTGCTAGCATAGTCTATCTCTCATCCAGGTGGCCTGTGATGGTCTCTTTCTTATGCCAGGTGGCCTGTGGGAGTCTCTTCCCTCTTGCCAGGGTACCGATGATGGTCTCTGTAATCCAAGTGGCCCATGCTAGTCCGTCCGTCTGTCTGTCTGTCTCTCTCTCTCTCTAGTAGATGGTTAAGGGAGCCTGTGTGTCGCAAGGGGTAGTGACGTTAGATTCAAGTAAATCATTTCATCATTAGTGTTATGAGCACAATAACAAAATTCATTAGACTCTCATTCTATCAATTGTACTTCGAACATTAATCTTACTTTTCTAAGTCTGTGTACAATAGTTTTAAAATTTGGTGTTGTACGTATCACCAAATATTTTGCTTATTTCTTGCGAAATATACTGGAATCTGATATATTCAGCGTTTATTCTCGTCTCGCAAACAACAATACGAAGTTATATGACACTGTGCAACAGAATTTTCCGTAACTGTTGGATATGAATAATTCTGTGGATGAGTCAACCTAGTGATGGGAGGGAGGTGGAAGGGGAGAAGAAAGTGAAGGGAGGGAAAGGGAGAAGAAGGGGGAGGAGGGGAGGTTCTTGGCATCCGCCCTGGTTCCCCTGGTAGTTTAGGGCGTCTTTGGCTCGGGGCGTGGACCTCCTTCATGACAACTCGATATTTCTACGAGCTAAACGAACGTAACTCACCCGAGGTGACGTATCCTATACGACTACTGCATAGGATCAATGACCATCGTAAGGATAGGGAAGAAAATCCAAACACCTCGACATGTATTACCACCATGAGATTGCCGAGAATATCTACATAAATGAGGGAAAACACCCCTACATTTCATGGCATGACTCAGGTACACGTTGTAAACTCACTGTCAACACTTACCTCACAGCATCTTTCGCTGGTGAGGGGGGGTGCGCCGTGGTCGGGTCCGACTCACCTGGGTTCAGAGTTCAGGATTGACTGACTAATGAGGTCTGGAGTGAAGATAGACATCGACCAGTAGGTCCCGCACGCCGCCCGGCACCAAGTCATACGCTGTTATAACACTCGGTTTACACACATCACCTCCACCTTCCCCTATGGTCGTGTCCGCCTGCATCCTAGTGAGCGGTGGACTCCACCCATTCTAATGTGTGTGATGGTCTTGTCTCCAAAAGCGGAGCCAGAGTAACCTCGGAATGTATAGGGAATAAAAGCTTAGAGACTTTAGCTTCTGAGTGTCTGGCGCACGAGCCTTCGCCCTGTTCAGTGTCGACTTACAAGTAACAAACAAGCGACGAACAAGCAAACAAGCATGAAAATAAGCAACATCGTGAAATAAAAAAAAAAGTATGAATAAGTAACATCGTGAAATAAAGAACAGACTTGTGAAGACAGATGATCAGACATCAAAGTAACAATATAACAAAATATATAACAAAAATATATAACAAAATATATAACAAAATATATAAAAAAGACAGACCAGAATGGTGACAAAGAGACCAAACACATCAACATAAGGAAGTGTTGGAGTTGAAGTGTTGGCCCAGACGAACGGTGACGAGGAGGTCCGTTATCATAGGCAGGTACCGGACCCCCAGCACTGTATGTCTCCTTCACAAACTACCTGTTTGTTTACTCTCGTTCGCTTGACGTAACTGAACCACATTCATGCTCTGTGTATTCCTGAATATCCATATTATTTCGTTAATTCTTGGTGATACCATACCACGCTTAACATAGCCATATCCTCCTATTGATTTCATCATGCCTCCTTCTTGATATTAACATACCCCTCACTTGATATTACCTTTTTGATTGATATTATTATACCATTTGTTGTGACCATACTCCTTGATATTCTTATGTTCTATGCTATTCCTATATATACTCCCTGATATCACCATACCCCTTGATATTCCCATACCCCTTGATATTCTCATACCCCTTGATATTCTCATACCCCTTGATATTCCCATACCCCTTGATATTCTCATACCCCTTGATATTCCCATACCCCTTGATATTCCCATGCCCCTTGATATTCCCATACCCCTTGATATTCCCATACCCCTTGATATTCCCATGTCCCTTGATATTCCCATACCCCTTGATATTCCCATACCCCTTGATATACCCATACCCCTTGATATTCCCATACCCCTTGATATACCCATACCCCTTGATATTCTCATACCCCTTGATATACCCATACCCCTTGATATTCTCATACCCCTTGATATACCCATACCCCTTGATATTCTCATACCCCTTGATATACCCATACCCCTTGATATTCTCATACCCCTTGATATTCTCATACCCCTTGATACCACCATACTGTCTGGTATACCACATTCCTCTTGATGTCAAGATTTTCTTCACATTACAGTATTCTCCTCTCGAGATCATCACACTCTACGTGTAAGTCCTACCCACCTACTCACATCACCACACTTTTTCCCCGCCTCACATGACTCTACTTTTTGTATCATCGCCCTGTTCTCACGCTCTCAGTTCGCTCTCACTTTAGGAACGCACTTCAGCGCCTCGTACATATATTTCTTGCGCTACGCTTGCGAGCCTCACTTCACCAGATATAATGATTCATGTCGTATATACACTCATTACTGACTTACCATCTCGAGGGTATAGGATGCCAGCTCACTTGCACTCGTGTACGTAATCTCTTGTATATATATTGTGCCTCTATACAGAATTTCTGACGTGCTGTGTGTACAGTTTATGTATGGAGTTACGGACTTCAGTGGTGTGAGGGCTTGGCGTTGCTACCGAATGGGTTGCTCTAGGGTCGGGATGATCCTTGAGTTAGCTGTGGTATACTGGAAGGGGGGCCAATACGCTACCACTTGACCCCTCCCTGCCTCTCACTGGTGGCAGAGTCACACAATAAAGTGTAGTCAGAGATGTATACCTTAGATTTGCAGGGAGGGGGCGGGGGCCAATTAGTCTACGACCTATGCCCTTCCTTTCACTGAGAGCAGAGTCACACATGCATGTCATGATGATGTTGATGATGATGATGATGATGATGATATTGATAATAGCCACTACTACACCCTTCCTCCCGTGCTCCCCCACTATCACGCACTGTTTCAGTTTGATGAACCATCATCTTCACTGACCACGAAAACGTGTGAATATAATGCCCTAGTTATTGTCTCAAGTGTCTTGTAAGCATGAAATAATCAAAGGGGAAAAACCTATCATAATGCTTCCCCTAACCCAACAGAAACACAGTAGATACGAACCGAATAATCACAAAATCTTCTAGAAAAGTAACTATTAATTTCTTATCTACAGGCCTTAATTCAAGTCACCTAACATATATTTCAACATACAGTTACGAATTCAGCATGAAAACTAGTCCTTATAACACAACTCATGCAGGTAGTCATATATATGTGGTCTAACCCGTTTTCGTCTGTCATATACACCATCTCTTATGTACACCATTACTAACAAAACTATATCTGTCACAGATGTATATATATATATATATATATATATATATATATATATATATATATATATATATATATATATATATATATATATATATATATGTATATATATATATATATATATATCCTCTCAAAAATGCATCAGAGGTGATGCAATACTTCACCTTTGCAATGATACATTGGAGAAAAAATTGAACACCTGCTCTCATTAATAATTCTGCTAATTCCTTATCCTTAATCTTCAATTTTCATCTTTTAATTTGTTATTTCAAGTTTCTTTTTCTTTAATCCAGCTCCTGTGCTGTGGTTCTTAAGCTAGCAGGAAACCATCCCTTTCCTATGAAATTTCCTCGGCAGTATTGACACCTAAATTACATGGTTCTCATCCCTTTTCCTGCTGACGGTTGAGCCGGAGGGAGAGGTGGGTGGTTGAGGTGCCATCTGCTTTTAATATCCTCCGTATATATATATTTTCTATGTTATTTCTAGCCTTTAGCAGACATCCTCACCGTGAATCATCAGGTCTTCTATCATCTGTCCTTTCCAGTGAACATCCACGTACACTGACCACGTACTATTACACCATCACTACCACGAACACACGCACACCTTCCCATGTGAACCATCTTGTCCTACTTAATATAACTTCTCCTGTCACATATTCGTTTTTTCCTCCCCTTCGCCTTACCTATACACCAGGAATTCCCCTGAAGCCCCTTTCAAGGTCACCAGCGCTTGCGTCACACCGTGCAGGGGTGTAGAGAGGGAAGGCACATCAGTCATGGCTTATGACAGAATGCACCAGCAGCAGCAGCAACTGCGACCAGGAGAGAGAGAGAGAAAAAAAAGCATATATTCGCCCCCGCTACAAAAGCAGTTGGGCGACGATCGACCCTACCAAAGCTTTTAGTCGTTGAACCTCGTCCAGGTACATGTCGATAATCCCTTCGGCACAGCAACAGCGAGGGTCATTAAAGCCATGAGAGAGAGAGAGAGAGAGAGAGAGAGAGAGAGAGAGAGAGAGAGAGAGAGAGAGAGAGAGAGAGAGAGAGAGAGAGAGAGAGAGAGAGAGAAGAGAGTCAGTCTCGGCTGCTAATGGTGATGTAGGTATGAGGAACTTGTCAGATACTTTATGCAATGGCCATAACTCGGACACATTAGGAGGGAGAGCGTTGGGTGGTGGTTGTTGGTGGTAATGGTGCGGCAGTGGAGGGGATCAGCGAGGCTGTTGATCACGTCGGTGGTGGCCTGGTGAGGGAGGAGGGAGGCGCGCATCCGTCCCTCCCTCTACCACACACCCGCCCCACACCTGCTCGCTGCCGTAAGTGTTCTGACGTAAATATTTACCGGTCGACATAGGTGCTGAAACGAGCTAGGTTTATCTCGACTTGGACTAATCCACCTGGTTATTAAGTCTGAGATTTTTTTTTTTTTGCCGCGGGAAATTTCGTTTGAAGAAACAGTGGTTTACCCGACGTGAGACCCGGGCGACGGAGGGATGGTCCAAGTTTTTCAATATATCCTCGAACGTAGGCGTCTTGTCTGGCTCCAGTCGATACACGCCTTCCGCTCCCCTTTCAGCCTTGACCAACCTTACTCCTACCAGCACAAACCTTCGCTTATCCTTCCAGCACTACCTCATTGTCACTAGTTTATCCCTGCCCACACCCTTCCTTCTACCCTTCTGCTCCTCGCCACCTTACTGCTACCACCACACCCTCAGTTCCTCTCCTCTCGCTCCCTCGCTCCCTCCTCACATCGCTCATTGCTGCCACCCGCACCATACCCTTAGTTCGCTCCTCGTCCATCGCCATCTCACTACCACCACGACCGCACTTTCGGCTTCCTCGCCAGAGAGGATGATCGGCTAGAGATGACTGTAGTTGGGTTCGTGGAAGAAGGAAGAAAAACTACAACAACGAGAGAACAGCGATAATGCACATGTCATTCATGAATTTTGATGGCACACGAGAATCTGGCCGGCGACTTGACATCGTGAGAGCAGCAACAAGGTGCTTGGACAAGGTGGTGGCGGGTGTGGCGGCGTCCGTGTTGACTCTGGCGAGACTTGCCACCTAATTTGTCCGCGAGTCCCTCGCCATAACGTGGCAGGTGCGCCAACTAGTGACCAATCACGCCCTTTAAATAGACACATCGTTCGACGGTTTTACTCCCTTCGCTCACACAAGCATCTCATCTCAGTCACTGACGGGTATATGACACACGTCGTCCGCCCTTTAGGTTACGCGCTCGCTGACGCGTTGCGAAAATTAGGGTCTCGAGATAAGGTGACCATCAGCACTTATCATGGAGCGTGAGTGGTGGGGGCTGCCGGGTGAGGGCAGACGTCGCCAGTGGAGCTTGGGGTGAGGAACGGCTCGCCTGACGCTCCTCCTCCTCCTCCTCCTCCTACACTCTCAGGTAAGGCACACACCCTCGGGTGCTTGTCCTCACGCAGCTCACCTATGTAGGAGGGATAGATATCAGAGTATTCGGACTGCTGTGCCTTCAGACACTGTGCTGTAACCAGGAACATTTCATAGACTGTATGTCTATGGCTTGCCTTTTTGATTTATGAATAACAGAGTAAGAAACTGAGGCATCAAGACGACTGCAAATTCAGAGACCACCACTCATACTGACCATCTATACTGATGATTTTATAGACATTGGTCAGTGTCAGCTACTGTTAGTGTTGCCCCTATATCACCTCTGCTTAGCACTATCTGTTCATTATTTTCGGGTCGGTGATACTCATGAATTGTCCAGTTACCCGTGAGATAAACCTTGACTCGAGTGCGAACCCTGGGCTTGTGTTTGAGTGAAGGCAGAAGACTACGTGGACCTATCAAGATATGCGGATCGTGTGTAAAACTTTGCGCCAAGGAGTCATACATGAAGAGACACTCGTCTGTAAAGTATTGCAATCCAAATAGCATGAAGGGCAACGAATAGACATCTGCTAAAGACACCATTAACAAAGAGGAGTTGCTTCTACATATCTGACACAATATGTGATGTGATCCCTCGCCCATCATTCTCTCTCTGGCTGTGCAGGTGATGGTGGGGTGGTTGTACAGTCTGTCCGCTCGTAAACAACCGTGATGATGCGCAAAGATGTTTTGCATCGCTGAGATCATATTTCGAAGGAATATTCACACCGCCTTTTGCTTTTGTGTGTGTGTGTGTGTGTGTGTATGTGTGTGTGTGTGTGTGTGTGTGTAATATACGAGTGTTAACGGGGTGAGAGTCTTACACTCGCATTGCCTGAGTGTGAGTGTGTGAATAGAAAGATGATATTATACTTGACATCCGGGCGCGTAATTATTATTAGTAGTGATAAAAGAAGCGATTAAGGTTGAATGGTCACACACACTGTTTGCGTGTTAACGCAAACATCTCTCACTGAAACTGGGCGATTACGAGACATGGCATTGAATTCCCCCGTCCATGACGAGCTACTGTGATACCCACCCACACCAGGCGGTGCACGGGAGTGTAGAGTTAACACATGCTGCCGTGGCTGGAGCTGGAACTTAAAATCTCTCTCATCAAGGTCATCACCCTGACCTCAGGGAGGGCCAACGATGAGACGAGGCAATGACAATTTCCACACCCGTCTCTACTGTAACGGTAGAACTATCCAATCAGCCACAGACTGACTAGCACTGCATATCTTTCTCCCCCTCTGAGACATTATTATGTCAGTACTGTTCAGCCTCAAAGGAATTCATCGTTAGATCAGATAATGATAAAAACAACTTTTCAAAGATTCATTTTATTATGCAAAATGAATGAGTCGCATTTGCATATTGACGATGATTTTATTGATGTGTTTTTATTTATTTTTTTTCTTCTTCTTTCGTGTTTCAGCCGCCAGTATGCTGGAGGAAGTGGCAGTCGTCCTGGTGGTTCTGATACTGACCATCAGGTTCATCTACAGGTGGCAATCTGGACGCTGCAGCTCAGAAGCCACACTGGATGGCAAGACGGTCATCATCACCGGTGCCTCGGCCGGTGAGTTAAAAGCGTTCACTGGGAGGAGAGCTGGACGTGTGTGCTTAATTCCCTGTAACTGGAACTCTTTCTTTTTTTTTTTTAACTTTACGATGGAGGCTCCAGTTAGGGGCATTCGTCCGTCCACATCAAGGCCGGGGTTTGAGTAAAATATGGAGAGGTTAATGAAAGGGAAGAAGAAGAAGAAGAAGAAGAAGAAGAAGAAGAAGAAGAAGAAGAAGAAGAAGAGGCAAGGGAAAGTAATGACGAATTTTGGTGGTGCTTAACACTTGCACTCAGTTCATGTTTATGCTTGGGGCTCTCTCGGTTACTGTTCGTCTTTCCTGTTAGAGCTTCTGTTTGTGACTGGCTCTCTGTTGGTTAGTGTTAGTGTTTGTTGTTGGTTAGTGTTAGTGTCTATTAGTGGCATTCTGTTGGCTAGTGTTAGTGTCTATTACCGACATCCTGTTGGCTGGTGTTAGTGTCTGTTACTGGCGATCTGTTGGCTAGTGTCTATTAACGGAACTCTGTTGGCTGGTGTTAGTGTCTATTACTGACACTCTGTTGGCTAGTGTTAGTGTCTATTACCGGCGATCTGTTGGCTAGTGTTAGTGTCTATTAACGGAACTCTGTTGGCTAGTGTTAGTGTCTATTAACGGAACTCTGTTGGCTAGTACTAGTGTCTATTACCGACACTCTGTTGGCTAGTACTAGTGTCTATTACCGACACTCTGTTGGCTAGTACTAGTGTCTATTACCGACACTCTGTTGGCTAGTGTTAGTGTCTATTAACGGAATCTGTTGGCTAGTACTAGTGTCTATTACCGACACTCTGTTGGCTAGTGTTAGTGTCTATTACCGACACTCTGTTGGCTACTGTTAGCCTTTACAACTGGGATTCTGTTGGTGTCCCAGTAACTAGTTCGTGTTACCGGGACTCTCTTGGTGAGTTTGCACTACCGGGTCTCTGGGGTTGATGTTCAACTCTGGCACTATCGTAGTTATCATGCGTAATTGGACACGGGATTACGATAGTTAGAGATGACTACCACCATTCTGTTGGTTAGTCTTATTGTTTGCTATCGGGACTATCTTGGTCAGTATCGGGACTATCTTGGTCAGTATCGGGACTATCTTGGTCAGTATCGGGACTATGTTGGTCAGTATCGGGACTATCTTGGTCAGTATCGGGACTATCTTGGTCAGTATCGGGACTGTCTTGGTCAGTATCGGGACTATCTTGGTCAGTATCGGGACTATCTTGGTCAGTATCGGGACTGTCTTGGTCAGTATCGGGACTATCTTGGTCAGTATAGGGACTATCTTGGTCAGTATCGGGACTGTCTTGGTCAGTATCGGGACTATCTTGATCAGTATCGGGACTATCTTGGTCAGTATCGGGACTATCTTGGTCAGTATCGGGACTATCTTGGTCAGTATCGGGACTATCTTGGTCAGTATCGGGACTATCTTGGTCAGTATCGGGAGTATCTTGGTCAGTATCGGGAGTATCTTGGTCAGTATCGGGACTATCTTGGTCAGTATCGGGACTATCTTGGTCAGTATCGGGACTATGTTGGTCAGTATCGGGACTATCTTGGTCAGTATCGGGACTATGTTGGTCAGTATCGGGACTATCTTGGTCAGTATCGGGAGTATCTTGGTCAGTATCGGGAGTATCTTGGTCAGTATCGGGACTATCTTGGTCAGTATCGGGACTATCTTGGTCAGTATCGGGACTATCTTGGTCAGTATCGGGACTATCTTGGTCAGTATAGGGACTATCTTGGTCAGTATCGGGACTATGTTGGTCAGTATCGGGACTATCTTGGTCAGTATCGGGACTATGTTGGTCAGTATCGGGACTATCTTGGTCAGTATAGGGACTATCTTGGTCAGTATCGGGACTATGTTGGTCAGTATCGGGACTATCTTGGTCAGTATCGGGACTATGTTGGTCAGTATCGGGACTATCTTGGTCAGTATCGGGACTATCTTGGTCAGTATCGGGACTATCTTGGTCAGTATCGGGACTATGTTGGTCAGTGAGAGCGATTATTGTATGAATTGTGCGTCAATGTTGGGGACTGTTTCAGATACTGTTTGCTGTCTGGCCATTTTGATCTTAATATAGTGGAAAGGCAGGAGATGATAGCATAAAGCTGATATATATAAGAACGTAAGTATTCGGGTGTGTGGTGGACACAGGTGAAGAAGAAACCTTATTCCCTTGTACGCTACTGGTTTCAGGATTGTGCTATTTAGCCTCTCTCTCCTCACCCTTTCACATCCAGACGCCAGCAGGTAGACTTATGGAAGTCAGTCTTTTAATCGCTAGACTGATGGAAGTCTTTTAATCGCTAGACTTATGGGAGTCTTTTGATCGCTATACTTATGAAAGTCTTTTATTCGCTTGACTGATGGAAGCCTTTTAATCGCTATACTTATGAAAGTCTTTTATTCGCTTGACTGATGGAAGCCTTTTAATCGCTATACTTATGAAAGTCTTTTATTCGCTAGACTCATGGAAGTCTTTTAATCGCTAGACTTTTGGAAGTCAGTCCTTTAATCGCTAGACTTATGGAAGTCTTTTAATCGCTAGACTTTTGGAAGTCTTGTAATGGCTGACCTTCTAGTCAGTCTTCTTCAGTGGTTCCTGTCCTCGTACTATCTGTTTTCTACAACTGCCTCCCGTGTCTTCCCTCTTCTTAAAAGCGACCTTTTCATACCCTTAGTCCATCTCATTCTCAGTGTCCTGCTGGTATATCTTATTTTCCTATTAGCTAGGTAAAGAACTGCAATGATTTTATTGCTACCACCACACCCTCACTTCTCTCTCTCGCTCTCTCTCTCTCTCTCTCTTCTATAGGTATCATTTTGGCCACTGTTCTCATGAACTGACTGCATGTGTCGTCACCCTCAAGGCTTGGTTGGACCCGTGTCAAAGCATTCAACTGCTGCCTCCCACAGGTTCTGTGTGGAGGTCAGCCACCCGAGTCTTGGCTGTTATGATGCCTCCTCCTTCCCTCGAACATGTAAGATGTGGAATTCTCTTCCTTCTTCTGTCTTTCTTCCTCGATATAACCTTTGTTCCTTTAAGAGTCAGCAGGTGTATACTAACGCTTACGGAACCATGAATAATTTCTACTTTCTTTCCCTATAACCTTCGCTTCTTTCTCCAGAAATGGCCTTTAATGAGGTATGTTATTTGCCCGTGTGATGTCGGTCACTATAGTGGAGAGAGAAAAAAAAAAAAACTTTAAAAGCACTCACTCCATCTCCTCTTCCCATCACTACCTATTACTGTTTCCCCATCACTACCTATTACTGTTTCCCCATCACTACCTATTACTGTTTCCCCATCACTACCTATTACTGTTTCCTCGTCTATCCTGTTCAACGATGATCCCATTTATTTTCTTTGTGTTTTTTTTCTGCACGCTGATAACCTCCTTTTAAAACATCTTTTTCTTCTTGAACTTTGCTGATACTCGTTCACCCCATTTCGCATTTGCCGTCTTTTTCAGTCCCTGTACCTTCTTCCTCTTGACCTCCTGCTGCTTTCTTTTGTACATCTCTCAATCACTCGCACTCCTTCCTGTAAGTCGTTATTTCCAGCACATCCGCCCTTAATTTTGTATTAGCTTATTTATTTTTTGAGCGTTTTCGTAAATGTATATTTGTGTGTATACGTGCATATGCATAAGTCTGTTTCTATTTTTCTTATTGTGTGTCTATTTGTGTCTCTATGAGTGCCTACGTTTATGTATCAGTGTGTATAATACATTACCCTCACCGTCAGTAACAGGTTCCCAACAACTGCAGATAAACAACGCTGGGATGATGGGCTGCCCGAAGAGAGAGGTCACCCAGGACGGCCTCGAACTCACCATGGCCACCAACTACTACGGCCACTTCCTCCTCACCAACCTCCTCCTGGGGAGGTGGGAGATGTGAGGGAGGAAGGTCTCGAAGTAGATGTGAGGGTGGAAAGTTAGAGGGATGGAGGGAGGTCTCGAAGTAGATGTGAGGGTGGAAAGTTAGAGGGATGGAGGGAGGTCTCGAAGTAGATGTGAGGGTGGGAAGTTAGAGGGAGGGATGGAGGTCTCGAAGTAGGAGATGTGAGGGTGGGAAGTTAGAGGGAGGGAGGAAGGTCTCGAAGTAGATGTGAGGGTGGAAAGTTAGAGGGAGGGAGGAAGGTCTCGAAGTAGATGTGAGGGTGGGAAGTTAGAGAGAGGGAGGAAGGTCTCGAAGTAGGAGATGTGAGGGTGGAAAGTTAGAGGGATGGAGGGAGGTCTCGAAGTAGATGTGAGGGTGGAAAGTTAGAGGGATGGAGGGAGGTCTCGAAGTAGATGTGAGGGTGGGAAGTTAGAGGGAGGGATGGAGGTCTCGAAGTAGGAGATGTGAGGGTGGAAAGTTAGAGGGAGGGATGGAGGTCTCGAAGTAGATGTGAGGGTGGAAAGTTAGAGGGATGGAGGGAGGTCTCGAAGTAGGAGATGTGAGGGTGGAAAGTTAGAGGGAGGGATGGAGGTCTCGAAGTAGGAGATGTGAGGGTGGGAAGTTAGAGGGAGGGATGGAGGTCTCGAAGTAGATGTGAGGGTGGGAAGTTAGAGAGAGGGAGGAAGGTCTCGAAGTAGATGTGAGGGTGGAAAGTTAGAGGGATGGAGGGAGGTCTCGAAGTAGGAGATGTGAGGGTGGAAAGTTAGAGGGAGGGATGGAGGTCTCGAAGTAGGAGATGTGAGGGTGGGAAGTTAGAGGGAGGGATGGAGGTCTCGAAGTAGGAGATGTGAGGGTGGGAAGTTAGAGAGAGGGAGGAAGGTCTCGAAGTAGATGTGAGGTGGAAAGTTAGAGGGATGGAGGGAGGTCTCGAAGTAGGAGATGTGAGGGTGGAAAGTTAGAGGGATGGAGGGAGGTCTCGAAGTAGGAGATGTGAGGGTGGGAAGTTAAGAGGGAGGAGGAAGGTCTCGAAGTAGATGTGAGGGTGGAAAGTTAGAGGGATGGAGGGAGGTCTCGAAGTAGGAGATGTGAGGGTGGAAGTACGCCACCTGGACACCTCGGACCTCACCTCCGTCAGGAAGTTCGCCAAGAGAATCCTCGAGGACGAGAGGTCCTTACATGTTCTGGTGAGTCACTGGTTGGGGTCCTTCCTCGACATGAACCTCCTGTTCCTTCTCCTTCATATCCCTCAGTCACACGTCACAGCTGCAGATAGTATTGGTAGGCTTTGTTAAGTCATCATCAAGGTTTTCCATGTGGAGAGATTCAGCTGGGTAGGACCTTGTGCTCCTCTTTAAATTATGATAAGTAATATATATATATATATACTAAAACGCAATCTCTCACAATATGTCTCTCTATGAATCATTTGCCTCCCTCTTTTCAATATCAAAAAAATTACAATTCAACTTTGTAAAACTATGTACCTGGGCACCACCAACTCCTCCACTTTGTTTGGAAACACCCCACATAATCAACATCACCGACTCTGCTTCCTAAAAGCTGGGAGTATTGTGTAGGTGTCGCGATTCTTCTCTTGTGAGCAGTTGTTTCACATCTACAAGGGTTGTATTCGCCCAAGTATGGAATGCTGCTTACACATTTGGTGTGGCTCATCATCCTCCACCTCTTTATTAATCAGAAGCACTCCGTCTCGTTGGTCCTCCTACCAACACCTCTCTCCTCAACCTTCTCTTTCCGCACGCCGCGACGTCGCTGCTCTCTCTCTCTCTCTCTCTCTCTCTCTCTCTCTCTCTCTCTCTCTCTCTCTCTCTCTCTCTCTCTCTCTCTCTCTTCTATAGGTATCATTTTGGCCACTGTTCTCATGAACTGACTGCATGTGTCGTCACCCTCAAGGCTTGGTTGGACCCGTGTCAAAGCATTCAACTGCTGCCTCCCACAGGTTCTGTGTGGAGGTCAGCCACCCGAGTCTTGGCTGTTATGATGCCTCCTCCTTCCCTCGAACATGTAAGATGTGGAATTCTCTTCCTTCTTCTGTCTTTCTTCCTCGATATAACCTTTGTTCCTTTAAGAGTCAGCAGGTGTATACTAACGCTTACGGAACCATGAATAATTTCTACTTTCTTTCCCTATAACCTTCGCTTCTTTCTCCAGAAATGGCCTTTAATGAGGTATGTTATTTGCCCGTGTGATGTCGGTCACTATAGTGAGAGAGAAAAAAAAAAACTTTAAAAGCACTCACTCCATCTCCTCTTCCCATCACTACCTATTACTGTTTCCCCATCACTACCTATTACTGTTTCCTCGTCTATCCTGTTCAACGATGATCCCATTTATTTTCTTTGTGTTTTTTTTCTGCACGCTGATAACCTCCTTTTAAAACATCTTTTCTTCTTGAACTTTGCTGATACTCGTTCACCCCCATTTCGCATTTGCCGTCTTTTTCAGTCCCTGTACCTTCTTCCTCTTGACCTCCTGCTGCTTTCTTTTGTACATCTCTCAATCACTCGCACTCCTTCCCTGTAAGTCGTTATTTCCAGCACATCCGCCCTTAATTTTGTATTAGCTTATTTATTTTTTGAGCGTTTTCGTAAATGTATATTTGTGTGTATACGTGCATATGCATAAGTCTGTTTCTATTTTTCTTATTGTGTGTCTATTTGTGTCTCTATGAGTGCCTACGTTTATGTATCAGTGTGTATAATACATTACCCTCACCGTCAGTAACAGGTTCCCACAACTGCAGATAAACAACGCTGGGATGATGGGCTGCCCGAAGAGAGAGGTCACCCAGGACGGCCTCGAACTCACCATGGCCACCAACTACTACGGCCACTTCCTCCTCACCAACCTCCTCCTGGGTAGGTACAGCCTCCTCCTGGGTAGGTACAGCCTCCTCCTGGGTAGGTGCTGCCCCTCAACAACCCTCCTCCTGGGTAGGTCTTGCCCCTCTACCACCTCCTCCTGGGGAGGTGGGAGATGTGAGGGAGGAAGGTCTCGAAGTAGGATGTGAGGGTGGGAAGTTAGAGGGAGGGATGGAGGTCTCGAAGTAGGAGATGTGAGGGTGGGAAGTTAGAGAGAGGGAGGAAGGTCTCGAGGTAGGAGATGTGAGGGTGGGAAGTTAAGAGGGAGGGAGGAAGGTCTCGAAGTAGATGTGAGGGTGGAAAGTTAGAGGGAGGGAGGAAGGTCTCGAAGTAGATGTGAGGGTGGGAAGTTAGAGGGAGGGAGGAAGGTCTCGAAGTAGGAGATGTGAGGGTGGAAAGTTAGAGGAGGGAGGGAGGTCTCGAAGTAGGAGATGTGAGGGTGGGAAGTTAGAGAGAGGGAGGAAGGTCTCGAAGTAGGTGGGTGTGAGAGTGGGAGGTTAGAGGGAGGGAGGGAACGTATGGGGTATGTGGGTGCGACGTGTGGGAGAGAGGGAGGTGTGATAGTGGAAAATGTGAGGGAGTGATGTGTGAAGGTGAGAGATGTAAGAGAGAGATATAAGGGAACAACAATGAACACGAAGCTCATAGTGGTGATCCATCGATAATGTTTAGTTCAAATATCCGACCAATTACCTACTTATGAAGACTAGAATTTTATTCACATTGTTTTGCTATTTTCCTGCATTGCTTATTTGATTTTAGTTCATCAGAAATGATTGTATGTTTTTTTCATCCTATCTACCTTGTGTAGTTCAACAGTGCTCATACCATAGCTTAGGTAAGATCTTGAATTCATCGATTCTAATTTCATTTGTTGCCTGTGAGACCAGTTTTATCACTTTGTTTTCAGCTGCAGACGTTCAGGATGCGATGCACTTTGACTTTCCAGCATAGGAATGTGTCTGACTTTTGGAGTGTAACGATATCATCCATTATCAATGGCATAAACATATACGGGAAAAGGAACTGATCCAAGACCATCCCCTTTCGGTACATCTCTCGTTGCGTCTGAGCATTTCTGAGTCTTGACCGCATTCACAACCCTTTTAGTTTATGGCCATTTAAGTAATATCTTAACCATATACGTAAGACTTAATACTAAGCACTACGCTAAGAACACCATTATTAAGTTCTACACTAAGTAATAAGGTTCATATCAAGTCCCACATGATGCACCATACTCTAAGTTCCATAAAACACGACAGTCAAAGTTCCACGCTGTTCGAAACTACCAAATGCCACGATAAGGACTAGACCATAAGTTCTTCACTGTCCGGTATTAATCACACTCCAAGTGCCACACTGTGCCGCACTCCAATTGCCACACTGTGCCACACTACAACCACCACACTGTGCCACACTACAACCACCACACTGCCACACTACAACCACCACACTGTGTAACACTACAACCACCACACTGTGTAACACTACAATTCAAGCGCCACACGAAGCCCTACCCTACAAATGCTTCACTGTGCCGAGTCCTAAAGTTGCCACATGAAGTGCACCTCTCCCCTCAGGCCTCATGAAGAAGAGCTCGCCGGGACGGATCATCGCTCTAACCTCCAGCGACCACAGCTACGTCAACAAGCTCAACCCGGACAGCCTCAACTTCGAGCGGGAACACTATAGTTCCAGGACGGCTTACGGACAGACCTCGCTCTGCAACATCCTCTTCTCAGTCGAGCTCGCCAGCAAGCTAGAAGGCACAGGTAGGGTAGTAGGGAAATAGGAAAGGATGGTGAATGTGTAGGGTAGAACGGTGAGGGTATATCGGCAGGATGGTGAGGACAGGGTGGGGTGATGAACATACTGGTAGGATGTCACCAGTAGGATGGTGAGGAGAGGGTGGGATGGCGAGGAGGAGTTAGGATGGAAAGGAGAGGATAAGATGGTGAAAACATGGAAGTATGGTGAGTACGGAGGGAGGATGGTGAGGACCACGGGTATGATTATGATCACTGGGTCGAATGGTGAGCTCAGGTAGGATAGTGAGAATACGAGTAAGATGATGAGAACACGGTTTGATAGTGAGGAGAAAGACAGACTGAACAAGGGTTCACTTTTACTCAGTTTACAGTCTATACGAGTCTTGGTCTGAAAAGAAAATAGAGAATATACATCTACTACAACGACTGGCTATGTACTTAACCCTCCAAATACTGGCTATGAGTCTCCCTCCTCTGTGTCTATGTACCTACTCGCCGAGCGCTACCTACTCACATACCTTCTATGATACTAATTATCAATTTCCTTATATAAGGGTTGCTTATGTGTTTGCTCCTCACTGTGTCAGCACGAAGCTTGCCGTCTCAAATTCTGGTTTACATTTGTCTTCAGTGGTGCCAGACCGTACAACGTCCCTCCATATACCTAGTATCCATTTACCTCCAAAGTAGGTTAGTCATTCACCTGCCTCTGCAGGTTGCCAGTTCGCTCAAATGTCAACCATCCACGCGTATTTTCAAAGGCCAGCCACAGAATGTCTTTGCAAGTTGTAAGGTACGAACTTGCTTCTGCAATATCTAATTACATATCTGGCGCTAGAGGTGATGATAACACACCTGCTTATACATATATTGTTGCAACTTTACGTTTAATTTGGAAGGTGCATGCTACACTTGCCACTATAATTTCTAGTTTTACACCTCCCTCTACAAGTGTTTCATGCATGCCGTTGGCTTCTCTATGAACGAGCTACACACCTTTCATTAGAAATCTTAACTAAACCCTTGCCTGTACAGGCACTACGGGGCCACTTGATCTCCCAGTTGGCAGATACGCGCTCGTCTCTCCAACTGACAGCTATCGTTGCAGGTGCTACCCACTGCCTACCACGACGACTGTTACCTATACACTAGCCCTCCTAAGCTCCAGCAGTCATCCCTCACCTACAGCACCTTTTTCCCCCTACAGGCGTGACGGCCAACAGCGTCCATCCCGGGTGCGTCCACACAGAGTTCTTCTACAAAGGTAAAGTCACTCTGTTCTCCTGGATCTGCAGGAAGCTCTACCTCTTGATGGGAAAGGTGAGTTGTGGGTGTGGGAGCTACGTACCATCGATAATATCATAACACCAGTTGTAATCAGATCCTAACCAAATGTATTAATCATTATTACGTGTTAAGTCTTTGGGGCGTTGTTTTGGGCATTGACTATATCAAGCTGTCGTCTTCTTCAGTCTTCTTCAAGCGAACATTTTTTGGAATGGGTTCGATGGAATGGATTCGTTGTTCAGTAACTGTGGGCCTTGGGTAAGAATGATGCTGTAAGAATCGAAGCGTTGGTTAAGGGTGATGAAATCAATCATGATACAAAGGATTTCAACTGACCATTCGGTTCTAACGCTGCTGGCTGTGGTAACAGGACAGAACAGACGCTCGTGGGTGAGTGCGACAGTGGTAAAAAGACAAACAGATGAGGAGGCGCAAAGAATGTCAATCGCATGATTTCGGCGAGTGGATCCTACTTTCCAGTTACTAGATCGATGGCATCCACTGATGTTCATAGTGCAATGTCTGAGTCTATGGAGTCTATGCCTCTACGGTAGCATACAATGTTTCCTCATCTCTTCAGCTGTAGAATGAATGGAGAAGATTGATGAACGACTTACTGCTAGATGGGGGCCTCTGTTCAGTAGCGGTTATGAATCACAATGGTTCAATGCATTTCCAAAAGAGGTGATTTCAACACTTGTGTGTGACTGACAAACTTTTATTGAATACTAGAAGTAAACCTGGGAATCCAAAGCCTTTTTCTACCGTTAATGTATGTCATTGCGGAAGACAGCCTTTTCTTTTTTTTTTTTTTTACTGTTCATGCACTTCGGAGAGGAGTAGATAGATTCAAAGACAGATAACCTAGACATGAGCTAATGGTGAGGAGAGGAAGATGACGGCTTTTATCACTGTTGCTTCATCAGGTCTTGGTTTACGTACATGAAACTGGTTAATAACTCAGCTATTGTAGGCAAGTTCTTGTACTCTTATGCACCCTTTGTTTACTTTTGCCCCACTGCTCTCATGATGGGTACGAATGCATAACCAGTTCGTGGGCTTATATTGGCAGAAACTGAGAGGATAAAATGGTTCCATTGACTACGGGACGGGGCGAGGTGCACGGTATCTCTTTGACTATACAACCTGGTTAGGGACCTTATCAAGATTAACATGGGATTATGAGTTCTTTGTCAGTTTTGAGATATGCAATTTTTCATACAGAAACACCGTCACTGTGCCTTTCATTTCTAAATCTAATTCAAAGTAACTGGACTATACAGCTATGTATTGGGTGAATGTTTTCTTCTTTTCGTCAGACGACCTGTGGCTCTTCTGCAGGCAGCTCTCCTATTGTTCCTCAGGCACACTAGGCTCTCTGTTACTCTCTCCCTGAGCCCCCTCAGCCTTTCCTCTTGGATTACCTAGTGGACCCTTCCTATCTCTCATAATACGTCCCTTCGGCTCCTCTTTCGTTCCCGTGTGTACGGAGAAGACCCCCCCAACAGAGCAGCCATAATCATTATCCACCCCCAGAGCCACCATAGCCCTTATCAAACGCCTTTTATCACCCCTCCAGGACGTCCAGCTGGGGGCCCAGCCCACCATCTACCTGGCCGTGTCGCAGGAGGTTGAGGACGTCAGCGGCCAGTACTTCGTCGACTGCCAGGTACGCTCAAGTCCTCAGAGGTGTGTTCCCCACTCAGGCTCACAGTCACCTTCCACTGATGTATCACTTGACATTCCTCTTGCTTTCGAGACTTTTCCTTTGATAACAGAGAGATCACTGGACATTCCTCTACTTTCTAAACCTCTTGTTGAATTGAACAGCGATTTCTTTAATTTCTCTTAATTCATCTGAAATGACTAGATTTTACATCATTAAGTAAATGAATTAAAGACCTTTGATTTTGGTCTTTTCCTTCAAGTGATTATCTCCAAGCACACCATAAAGTACAATAAATGAGAATACTGAGAATTATGCTAATTAAGGTTTATTTTTCTCATATGCAAGTACCAGTAAATCAACTTTGAATTCTTTAAATATTTTGATCTTCATTCAAATGAGTTTGCCTCTACCAACATCCATAAACATGGCCGTAGATTTGTATATGTATTTCGCAGGATGCCAGAATGTATAAATCTATATGAATAGTTCTAAGCCTGAACATATGAAGCTACATATCTATAGATTCCTTTTGAATATACTAGATATCTTTGTCATGCTGAAATTCCTGAGTAGTCATAAGTTTCTAACGCTTTACAAAATTCACGAAATGAAAATCACATCAAATATCCGTTTAAAAACATAATCCTCCAAACATTATAAATATAACGGATCTCAACACCATATGAATAATTGATCTTCATTAGATATAAGAAGGATTATGAAGCTTCTTCGTGAACTACTGTCTTCTCCCTTTGCAGGTGGCGAAGACCTCAGAGCTGGCGAGACAGAAGAAGTTGGCCAAGCAGGTGTGGGAGGCGACCGAAGTGGACGTCAAACTCCAGCCAGAGGAGAAACACTACTGAGGAACGGAGTTAAGACACATCCACGGATGAGACACATTAGGATCAGGAACCACACTTGCGTGATTTGATGCGGAATCGATGATGCTCGATTGTGAACATTTGTGAGGAGAGGAACGAAGTCAGGGTTCCATAGACTCGTGAGATATAATGAACTCTGAGTGGGAGGTGATGCTAATGAGATCACGAACTGTAACTAACACAAATTTTCGAACGTAAACAAGAGGCGAGTCACGAAGGAGATGCTATAACTCGATGAGAAATATGTCCAAGTTCCACAGTGAGAATACCAGTGAACTAAGACCCCAAGAACTTCCATAGTCAAATGAGAAACACCAATGAGGCTAGGATGATCAAAATAAGAAATGAGGACTCTGAGAATTCTAACAGGAAGCTCTACGTGGCAAATACAGCTTCAGGTGTTATCCTGTGGCTGGAATGTCACTTAGGTTATCATGATTCTCAGTCTGTCGGATACTTTGAATCTACAACTGACGATGGGATTTGAAGACTCAGGAGCTCTCGTACCGAACTGAAGGAAAATCTATACATGAATCATTTGACGAAAAAACAACAGAATCGAAAATACATAAAGAAAAAAGATTTTTTTTTTCTTTTTGCCCAGTAAAAAGTAAATTTTTATCGAGACGGTCAATGACGAAGCATCCGAAAGTGATTTGTCTTACCTTTTGTATGTTATGTAATTCAGCATACGTTATATATTCGCTCATTCCGTGACAGAACACAGGAATCAACTAGACGCTCCGTAATTGGCTCTATGTTCTCTGATTCGTCAGTTGGCCTGATGGAACGCCAGAGACATTATCGTACAGCTAATGCTGCTTATTGTTACATTTAAAAATCTCTGTTCCTTAGTGTTGTAATTTCACTAGTGCTAGTTATCATAATTCTGTCATAGATGTCAGTGTAATTCCTAACAGTCATTATGGATGTATTCCATTATTACTGAGCTCTTTCTTGTGACTGTTATGTTTCTCAAATGGTAAATAAAGTGTCCAGTAATACATGTTCTATTTTTCACTACCTTTCTCGTCCACTGCATGTAAGAAATTTAAGTGATACTGGAAGTTTTACTCTGTTCTATAGGTATTACTTTCGTTTTCGCTCCCGAGAGTTGGCTGCTTGTGTGCCCCCCACCACTAGCTTAGATCGCGCAATGCCCATCTGCGTCACATGATTACTGTGTGGCTGTAGGTAACTCAGTGGTGAGCCGTATTGATAAATGTTTCTTTCTTTACACCTAGAAGCTTTGGAATATCTACCCCTCTCATGGCATTTCTTAAAAAGACAGGTTTTCACTCCCCTGAAAATTCGTAAATACTTGTCCTCGTCTCTTATTTTTCTCTTTACTTTACCTAATCATATTTCAATTAAGTCCCGGCCTTAATGTGGACTTTTGTCCATGAATGGAAAAAAGCAAAAAAAAACTTTCCCCGACCTGACAAGAGCGCAAACTCGTCTATCTACGTAGGGATTGATACTAGGCCAGGAGACCCATAGGTCTAATATAGTCTGGGTTACATTGCCGATTTCCAGCTGAACTAGATGTGTAAAAACAGTAGAATGACGGACACCTTGCTGGATAGCACGCCAGGAACTGCCAAAAAACATAAACGTACATAGGAGTACATAGACGCGAATCTCATATACAAACTTGAGAAACGAACCAACACGAGTGCAAAAAACTCCTCTCCCCGTACCACGCAAAGTTGTGATCACATCATTCGGTCAATACCTGAAAACCAAAATAGCCTCGTACCATCATATCTTAGCGGTGACGAAGAGGTGGAATATCAGTACACTCGTTAGACAAACGTTGAACTGGCGACTCTCCTAGGCTATATAACAAGTGAAAGTCGATCGCCAGCAGTAACCTATTATGATTTTGTGGCATGATTTGAGCACTTACATGATTTCAGATCACCTGCAAATTCAATTAGTCTTCTATAGGTTTGATTACAGTTTTAAATCATTTGGGCACAATAAGCTCAAATGACAATTACATGAAATGTCATTACGTACATATTACAATCAATGCAAGCTTTTTTTACTCGTTCCGAGATCATAGTTTGCGAAACGCAAACACATTTTAAGTGCATATGAAGGCGTTTAATTCATACACATTTTGTTTCGCTAATTGCTCTTATGTAAAAAAAAAAAATTATGTTCAATTACAACTACAGTTACAGTTAATCGCATTCATGTAATCAAATACATTTAAATTCAACTACAATTGCTCCAAACCTGCTTAACAACCGCGACTTAGACCGGGCTTGCAAACGTGGCAACACCGACTGAGCAACATCTGACACCGTCGCCTAACTGACCAACTCAGTCTGTGAGGCAGAGGCGCGCAGGCGCGACGTGACCACATCGTATAGTACTGCGGTCACTTGGGCACGAGACCATTGACTCTTCGACCCTCGCGACCCATGGTCAGCTGTCACATGGATCAGCTGCGGGATAGACCTATCACATCACCTTAGTGAGTTTATCGTTCAAGTGTAATTAGTGACCAGTACATTAACGTAATGGCGCTATGCCATAAATTGACTACTATACCACATAAATTCGTGATCAATTGAGATGGAAAAAACAAAAAACACATGAAGTGACGTGAATTTTTAGGAGACGCTGAGCCTTCACCTACACAGAGGGGAAGAACAGGAACGAAGACGTCACCCCGGAACCTTCAGTACCCGGTATTTTGTTATCCTAGTTTCCGTATCGTAATATCAGTTGTTCAGGTGGATGTTTTTGAGCCTGGGTGGTTCCTATTACTAACACGAGTATAAATGTGTGATAATATGAGAGTTAAGGATGAATTTATACTATACTTTTAGTTAGGTACACTCAGACACGTTAGTCACATTGAGATAGGCACTGAGAATGAACCCATCCAAATTCATCTTTGCAGTAAGTTTACATGATTTTAACGGGTTGTTTACAGGTTATATATTTTATACTTATTCTTGTATTGTATTTTGTCGCTGTCTCCCGCGTTAGCGAGGTAGCGCAAGGAAACAGACGAAAGAAATGGGTACGTAGGTACACAAAGGGCAACTTTCCAAAGTAGTCCCGTTTTCTTTGAGCTTCTTCAGCCAAAGGGAACTAACCTCCCCCCCCCTCCACCCTCCCTCTCCCTCCTTCTAGCGCCTGGCTTGGTTGTGGGCCTAAGTGGATCAGAGAAGACCACGGCGTCTATGAAGGCCGAGAGTGGGTTTAAGAACTAAAAAGCTGGGCGAGAGGAGAAACATATCACAGATCACACTTTCAGACACCTAACATGGCGAACACAACCAGTGTGTTGCAAGATCCTTAAGAGTCGCTTGGAGTACCCGCGTCTCGTAAGACTGGGACAGTGTTAGTGATGCGTTTAAGGAAGTCAAAGTTGATAGGTTAGACTAGGATGAATCTAACACTGTTAATAGTTTAGAATGAATGTAGTGTTTTCCTGGTTTTGCCTGAGTGTTAGGAAACTATTTGCGCCAAAGGCTAGGTTTGCCATTTTATATTTCTAATTTGTTGATACATTCAATGACATTGTTTATTTTATTCTTTTTGTTCGTTTGTTTGTTGTATTGTGTGTGTGTGTGTGTGTGTGTGTGTGTGTGTGTGTGTGTGTGTGTGTGTTTAATAATAATTCACCAAGAGTGGGCCTGACACGAGCCGTTGTTCATGACAGCCCGTTCTTGAGTGTGGCATTACTGCCTCATAACTGCTGTGAATGCTCGGGTTACATACCACTGAGTGCACACAGTGGCCCGTGGGTCACTGTTGTGTAGTGAGCTCTTAGGTGGCTGTGTCTGCTGTGTGTAATGTGATGATCTTGTTTGATCCCAGATGAATTAAATTCATAGTTACTCTCTCCATGGACATGTCTTGCAACATTTCATTTGATGGAATATTGATCAGTTAATGTCTGATGTACACTCTTGTATTTGCTTCAGCTACAGAATATGTTAATATTTCGTGAATTTCGTTTTTAAACCATGTGTTGTGTCTTCCACCTAATATTGACCAAATGGATTATATAGACCTCTATTCCTGGTATTTTACAATAGTTACCTATAAAAATATTCTCATTTTCTTTAATTATGATAACTATTTTCTGTTGATATAGGGATAACTCTATAACTTACATAATTTTTATCATTACTAAGTTTTCTAACCCTCTAATACATAATGACAAAGGCTGGTTGCTTGTTTGATACTGTATTCCAAAAGCTACTTCCTTTATCTAAACTTTACTTAAATTTAACACATGCAAAAAGATGTTTAGTGCCGAAGAGTTTATTTGTTAAATGTGTGCTACGAGATGAAGTAGATAATGCAGTAGATAGCCTAATCATGCGCTGCAAAGGGAGATCCAGAATTAGATTATGAATGGATGGCACTGTAATTCACTTTTCACGAATACCAGGAAGGTAAGGCTATATAGACAGAGAGGTATATCTTGTCGCTTCAAAAAGTTGAATGCACTTGGCTGGTCTTTCTAACCCAGATTTCACCAGACGTCCCATTTGAGTAACGTATTGGTCTGAGCAGTGTTGATGGTCTTAGATAAGGCTTTCCCAGTAGTCCTGTACTGTTGCTTGATGCGTCGTGAGCCGTCCCCTGGCATACGTGAGGTGAGAACAAAGTAATCGTGTCTGTTTGGGTAATGTTTTGTGATGAAAACAAGTATATATACATCTTACTACATAAGGGACCTGTGAGCCCAGTCCATCAGTTTGCCCATGTCAGCTTGAAGCTGCAGGCGTTCAAGATCTGTTTTGGATTCATCTTCAACTTCGTATCGTCTGCAAATTTCGATACCTTTACAATGCAGTCTATTTCAATATCTTAGATGTATATGAGAAAGAGAACTGGTCCCAAGACTGATCCTTATGGTACACCACTTGTTACGTCTAAGCAATCTGAGGCTTGACTGTAGATTATTTTTGTTTACCGCCAGTCGACCAATATCCTAATCATGGATGTTTAACTTTATTTGATAACTTTTGATGATGAACTTTATACTCGGTGTTTTTTGAAGATTTACAAAGATGACCTCGGCTGCATTACTTTCATCATACATATTGGTTTTATCTCGTAAGAAATCAAGCAGATATGTCAGACGTTATCCATTTTGTCCAAAATAATGTTGAGAATCGTCTATTAAGTGGTGGTCTTCTGAAGAGTTAACAGTTTTACCCTGAGTAATGGTTTCCCTAAGGTTACCAACCACGGACATTACGCTGATTGGATGGTAATTTCCAGGCGGTGGGTGATGTATTACCTCTTTGCCTATCGGTATTACATTGGCATATTTCCATTCCTCTGGAATATTTTCCTGTGCAAGTGACTAATTGAATAGAACAGCCAAAGGCGTAACTATTTCATTTATCCACCTCTTTCAAGCGTCCTAGGATAGAATTTATCTGGGTCGGCTGTTTTATGTACTCACATCCAATTTAGCGTTGCTAGTATTTCTTAATATTTCATTTCAATATGTTGTAAAGCGTTTTTCCCCTCGTAGAGATGGAACTGGATTTGGGACATGAGTTGTATCGTGAATTATTAATACAGACGAGGAGTGTAGTTACTGAGTTCTGACGAGACCTGTAGTTAATGAGCTCGTAGTAGAAATGTGGATAGTTATCGACTACCACTTTTTAACCCTTGCCTACAACGGTACTGTCCTTGAATACCATGGTATTCGAGGTATTAAGGGTCTCGCGTGTACCGTCTTGAAAGTAACCTGACGAGACTAGGCTGTAGTTCGGTGATAGATGGAGAGGGTAGAAGAGCGACAGTGTGAGAGGCTCACAGCGCCACCACGTCTTCTCGTTTATTGAACTATATTCCCAGAAACCTAAAATAAAAGTCGCTTCTGATGAGATTAAGGATAAGTATCATTTCATATTTTCTGTGGCTTTGAAAGTCGAGCCTGACCCTTCTAACCTAATACTATGGGCGAGGAGCGGTGTCTCCGAGTGAGGTGTGGGAGGGGTGGGTCAGTCCCTCCTCCACTCCAACACCTGGCGCATCGCATCTGTGGTTCGCAGCAAGGGAAAGCAGACTCTTTTGGGCTGATATATGTATATAGTCTTTATCTGTAGGTTGATATGTGGGTCACCTAGTGGACTGTCGCTCTCCTTACATAATCAAGTGGTTAGGTGGCCATATATGTAGATTGGTGGATGAGGGACTGTACAAAATGAGTGTTGGCCGATATACAGTATATGGGAGTCGAGGCACATGCATGCTGTGTCAATGTTGATACCTATTTTGTGCACACGAGGAAGGAGCTTCACGCTTGTAGCACCTCGCATCTTGTCCTTGTTTCAATATCGTGTAGTTTTTTCTGTTATTCATTAATTCGTATTCGTTTTCTGTTTTCTTAGCTTGTTCCACGAGTCTACAATTTTACTGGAGAACCGATTCCTCATGTCTCTGTCACCACATCTCTTGCTTGTCTTTCAAATGTGCCTTTGTGTTCTGGACTTCTCAATATCAACATCGTCTTAGCCTCATAGAAATGTGAGTGTATAGTTATCATGTTCGTTACGGCATATTCCTGCGTTAGGGCGACGTAATTATGTCATGTATATCTTCGAACATCCTCGAGGGAGGATGAACAGCTGGGTGGACTGTGAATCGAAGGCCGCAACATGGATTCGTACCTAAACAGGCTCGACCCTGGGCGACCCATGAATACGTTCACGATCTGCAGACACACACCAGGTACACCAACACGTTTGGTTGACTGTCGTCCACTCCAGCTGCGTAGTTCAGCTTCCTCTCCGTTCCCCCACCAGTCCATCAGTATTTGTACACATGATCTCCTACACGAATCTTCTGTCGCTTTGTGTTCGTTGTTTTGCTCACACTGGCTGGGGGAATCTGTCTCTTGTGCCTGGTCTGTGCTCGAGCGTTTAACCCCTCTTGTACTTTTCTGAAAATGTCCAGCTTCTCTTTTGTCAGTTTTATTCGTTTTGTTTTCACGCACACACCCCTTTTGAATGTCTCGCTGTGTGGCAGCGTGTAGATCTGCTTTAAGACCTCCTCACTGTTTCCCCACCATGTCAAGCATCACTTTTGCACTGGCGTCCAGTCCCTCCTCTTCATCTACGTGTTTCCATCCTTCCTTGTCCTTCACTAGACATCATCTTCGTGACTACAGTCTACATTACGCTCGCAGTCTTTTTCTTATCTTTTCGTTCTCCAGACTCCTGGTCTGCCTAGGTAAACTATGAGATGCTTTTACCTCAAAAACCACACCTGACCTACTGCTTTCCAGCTCGTGTTTCATTGTGTTGTTTAGATAAACCGTTCTCTGTCATGCCAGTCATATCTGTGTACCGTCAGTCTTCTCTGTAATGCTCGCCTTCCTTTAGATTCCAACCATGTTCGTTGTTCCAGCCTTCTACGTAATGCCAGCTATCTGTGTATTGCAGGCCTTCTGTGTGTGTGTGTGTGTGTGTGTGTGTGTGTGTGTGTGTGTGTGTGTACATACACATGGTTGTGTAATTGCCTGTTTGTGCAGAACAGAGAGAGAGAGAGTTGTACACTCGTGGGGTCCACTTACTTTTGAACTTTCTATGCCATCAAGTAGCCTTCCAAACCTTGATAAACTGCCAGCATTCACTGCCTCACTGGCTAGTTTATCCCAACCATCCACCACCCTGAAACTAGATCGATGCTTCTTAACATCGTTTGTAGCTAGATTTTTTTTACCCAGCTGTTTGTTATGGACTCTGGTTACCCTGTGTGTGTGTGTACTTTAAGGACAGATCTACTTAGGCAATCTGTATCTAGGAAAACGCTTGCTGTGTCAGGTGAGATCATAGGGAAAACTAGGGATAATTGAGAAGAATTATTGTTCATTACCATACGTAAAAGGTGACGCCATGTCAACTTGATCAATTAAGAAATCGAGGGAATCATCCTTCTTACTGAGTCAGTAGAGACTGGCCTAAGGTGGACGGGGTTTTGTGAGAGGCTGCAGAGTACAACAAGAGATGCGGAGGGACGAGGATGGGTACAAATGCTAGACATGAACAAATTGAATATAATGGAGAAGCAAAATTTTGCAATTTTCCCAGTGTTGACACAGAGGTCATTGGAACGAAAAAAAGAGAAAATATGAGATTTCCTTTTATGATAAATTGCCAACTGGATTTTATCAAGAGAAAACGTGAATAAAATGGATGACCGGGACTTGGAATCAAGTGTGTGTGTGTCGGCTAGGGAAGCGGGCGAGGCGTTCACCTGCCCAGAGAATGTGAACTGGTGATGGTAGAAAACGTATTTATATATATGTATATATTCATGAGTCCACGGGGAAATGAAACACGATAAGTTGCCAAGTGCACTTTCGTGTAATGATCACATCATCAGGGGAGACACAAGAGAGAAATATAAGTCAGCTGATATACAACGAAGAGACGTAGGTAGGACGCCATTTAGACGAATGTAGACGAATGTATTACTGATTCTAGTTTGTGGCATGGAATGGATACGGTCGTGCAAGGTGGTGGATAATTTCAGAATAGTTTGGTGAAATTGGAGAAGTTGTGCGTGAGTCATGAGGACAAGCGATAACAACAGTAAACTGACACAAGTGACGAGGTCCTCAGGCTGGGGAGGACAGCTGGTGACTGTCCTCAGGCTGGGGAGGACAGCTGGTGACTGTCCTCAGGCTGGGGAGGACAGCTGGTGACTGTCCTCAGGCTGGGGAGGACAGCCGGTGACTGTCCTCCGGCTGGGGAGGACAGCTGGTGACTGAGTGGGATACTACGAGTCGAAGAGACGTGATGACAGAGGCACAAGACCTGAAATGGACGTGTGAAGTAATGTCTTTATTGAACCATCTCAAGAGTTCACACAGGTAGCAAAATCTAGCCTCTGACATAAACCTATCTCGTGGTTAATGTTATCCTTTACTTCTAAGAGATATATATAGGTATATTGTGCTGAAATATTTCGTAATGGAATACTGTACTGAAATAGTTTGTTTTTGAGGGAATCTACGGAGACAAGTACTAGGCAGGTGGGATATGCAGAAGTCTCGTCCCTGGGGCTTGTGTCTGTAGGAGTCACTGTTCCTCTGTCATGAATTCCCTCGCATCGGAGGAGCCATCGTCAGGTGTGGGTTTGTGTCCAGGGTAACTTCATTAACTGGTGACTCGCCGAGAAGAATTCTACGATCTGTGGAAAAAAAGAATATTGATGGACCACAAGCCTGTGATCGGTGCCCTTGAGTAAAGTTCCTTTCAGCACGACGGTACGACCCTTGAAGAGAATAGCCCGTACGACCCTTTTGGTGAGCATGAAGGTTCGTGTTTTCGGCAAGGTCTCTGAAGGGTTAGGTCGTACCGTCGTGCTCAAGAGGTTGTTAGTCTGTTGTAGTCATAGTGTCCAGTCGGGAGTGTCTGCCTTTAAGTCTTTATCAATGCATTTGGAAGACCATGAATGTACTGAAGCGAGTTAAGCTAGGCAACATTGTGTGTGAGTCAGTGACTCGCCAGAGTACCTCCTTACGTTGTGGCAATTGCCGGGCGAGAACGCAGACACCGAAGCTCCTTCACTGTGTGTATGGAGTCGCAGGTTTCCATGCCATAAGGTCTCCGATTTGTCAAGTCTCTTGGACTCCCTGTCCCACTGAATGCTTACAACTCGCTATCAACAGCATGGACGTGTCTGATGATACGGGCGTTAAGTTAATCAACCTCGCGGGCTCGAACATCAACACCACATCAATCGGGACATCAATAGTAGGATGTAGATTTGTCTATAATCACTGATATACATCAACATATACCATAGCATTCTCTCAAGCTCGACTTAATGTAAGCCCTTAGGTTGTCTACCGTATTTCTTCGTCCATTTCTAACACTAGGACTGATGATGGTGTGACTCATGACTAGCTGACGACGAATGACACCCCTTGTTGTCAATGAACCAAGACCCGGGTTGTACAGCTCCAGCCCTGAGGCAGGATCGCCACTTGGGTCGAGTGTCCGAATGAGAGGGAGGCTGTAGGCCAGACCACAAGGCCAGCGTAGCCTATCTCCCACCGGAGGGGAGGAGGAGGTTGAGGGAAGAGATAAGCCTTCTGCTCCAATTATCAATTGCAACTCTTGCACCTTGAGCGTCCTTCACTCTCCGCCTCAGGTGGCGGCGTCTGACGTCATCGAGTGACGTCACCAAGCCTCTTACGTCAACTAGTTGAAAAATACAGGTGAACGCGGTTGAATACACCCGAGCAACAGGAGTGTAAGCGCTCGAACACCAGGCGTTGGAGAATATAAAGGATAACAGTGACAAATATGAATCCTAACAATTGGAGAGGGGGGGAATAAAGTGTTATGATGGCGTTTGACGTCGCGACATGGACGGAAATGGGTGAATCAGTGATGTCTGTGTGGCCTCTGACATCAGAGTGGACCAGAGACCAGGTGCAGATGTTGTTGGCTGGTCAGAGACATTGACAGATGAGAGTCGAGTAAGGGGTGAGGTCACACCCACACCAGTGTATGATTGGCACACCTGACTTGTTACTGACACACACCTGGCCATGGATGATGACACACCTGTTCATGGATGATGACACACTTGCTCATGGCTGGCACACCTGCCCAAGGATGATGACACACCTGCCCATGGATAACACACCTGTTCATGGATGATGACACGCCTGTTCATGGATGATGACACGCCTGTTCATGGATGATGACACACTTGCTCATGGATGACACACCTGCCCAAGGATGATGACACACCTACCCATGGATGACACACCTGCCCATGGATGATGACACATCTGCCCATGACTGACGCACGTACCTCATGGATGACACATCTGCTTATGGATGACAGTCCTGCCCATGACTGACACTCTAACCCATAGCTACCACCCTTGCCTATGGCTGAGACGTCTCTACCTAATATTCTAATTCATGGACGAGATTTAAACGTCCACTGGTTAACCTCTTGCAAGGACGATCCTTCGGTCGGAACACACACGCCTGGATCAGAAAAAGAAGTCCTTCAATTCATCCAGGACAGTTGTTAGGAAGTACTCGCTGCTCAAAGGAATAACCCACATCTATCCTGAGGTGTTACCCAGTCCATGTCGACCGTACAGCATTGGCTTTTACACCGCTAGTTTGGTGGGGGTTAATTAGGTAAGACGATCTCAGAAAGTAGTGTGTAATTACCTGTTTGTAATTATCTATGTGTGTAATCACTATTTGTAATTACCTATGTGTGTAATCACTATTTGTAATTACCTATGTGTGTAATCACTATTTGTAATTACCTGTGTAATCACTTTGTAATTACCTATGTGTGTGATTACTATTTGCAATTACCTATGTGTGTGATTACTATTTGTAATTACCTATGTGTGTAATCACTATTTGTAATTACCTATGTGTGTAATCACTATTTGTAATTACCAGTGTGTAATTACTATCTATACGCACTACTGAACAGCGTTAATGACGCTGACTGCTGAACAACGGGTGCCCATATGTGTGTACATCTATGTATATATGTACCTACACACACACACACACACACACACACACACACACACACACATGAGTAAAAGAAAGGCAGAAATAAGTGCGAAACATATCAATAAATAAGTATATGCGTAAGTCGTAACTGTAGAGGCAGAAACTATCAATAGAAAGAAAACACGACGAGTGAACCCTCCACTCCCCATATCCTGGGCCGAATCCATACAATTCCCCTCACATGTGTCTTGGTGGCCACTCATGCTTTCTCCCCTCCCTCCCTCACTCCCTCCCTCACTCCCTCCCTCCTTCCTCCTCCCACGCCTGCTGTGAGGTATACACCAACCCCCCTACCCCCCTTCACCCCCCTACCCTCACCCCCTACTACCCTCCCGGACCAAGGTTGGGTGGGTTAGTGGGTGGGTAGGTGGGTGGGTTGTGGGTAAGGGTAGGGAAAGGGAGATACCTCCACTGATCTACAACTTGTACCTCACTGCGGTGTCTCCTTACAAGTCCCTCCATTTTGGGTTTCTCTCTCTCTCTCTCTCTCTCTCTCTCTCTCTCTCTCTCTCTCTCTCTCTCTCTCTCTCTCTCTCTCTCTCTCTCTCTCACTAACTCTTCGCCAGCTGCCTGGAAAAGTGCCAGGCAGGCACCAGCCCCTGCCCGGAGCAACGGAGCGATCTCCATGCCCTCGTCTGACGCATCGATTCGTTATCCCCGACGTAACCCATATATATATATATATATATATATATATATATATATATATATATATATATATATATATATATACACCACTCATAACCCATGGGAGCAGTCGAGCAATTTCAGATTCGTATACCGGAAGAAATGCCAATAGCTAAGCAAACACGTAGAAAAGGGAAAATGTAAACACACACACAACACACTTCAGAACAGAACATACGACATCGTCCCGTTAAGATACACAATACCTGATCTCTCGTCACCCTAGATTCACTGTAAACGATTTTACAGCTGCATATCAACTGCTAAGATAGACACATACTTATCTCTCATAACCCCAGACACACTGGAAACGTTTTTCATTATCCTCTCTATATTTCAATCAAGGCCCGGCCTTGATGTAGACTTTCTTCCTTGGCTAGAGCCTCCAACGTGAAGAAAAGTGGGCAAGATACTTTTCAGCTTTAGAGTAGCAGAAGACAGAATAGATTACCCCCAGATGTAGTTAATGCAAAGACTATACCTTCAGGAAAAGACGAGACAGATGCTTCGCTTTTATACGTTATCAGTAAATGATCCTTCATCAAGCATAGATATCAAGCCTCTCTTCCTCTTTCGGAGTCCATTGCGAAATAGGTAGAGAACTTTCCCCATTCACACTTTGTATGCTACATTCTTGGTGGTATTAATTTCCCAGCTACGTGGTGCTATTTTGTCCTTTTTCCCTCTCTGCCAGCAGTTGAGCCGGAGGGAGGAGTGGGTTGGGAGGTGACCTCTGCTTTCCTGTCTTGTTTTCATCACAATTTAGGTCAACTGGGTAGATAGACTGTCATATAACATCAGGTCTCCTGTTATCTGTCCTTCCCATGCGCAAAATCCCATTCCTTGACACCAGTGAACACACAAAACTAATCAGAAACAAGGATAGCACTCGACATCCCATCATAAATTCGAAGCACAAAATACCTGCTACACTATTACTCCTATATAGCTCCTTCTACCATTTGCCCCATACAACATAATACCTACAATGCCCCTCCTCCCTCTCTACCTCTTGCCCTCCCACATACACCCTCCAGCTAAAAGACGTAACCAACTATCGAACGAAGACTTCAACGCGCACTTATCAGCTCACCACCCACACCCATGATGCTGGTGGTGAATTATTCATAAACCTCGCAATCTCCTCAGTTCTTCACAACCAGCCAACCCACCACACTCCCGACCCACCACCTCCCAAATCCTACCTGACGTTGCACTGAATACTGTATACGAAAGCCACCTGGCACACACTACGTAATCTCTCCTCTGACTATTCTACTTACACGTATTTTAGCACATCCAGCTCACAAAAACCACTGCCATCACAACAAAAACTTACAAATTACGAGAAATCAGAATCCCAGTCAACCCAAACTTCTCTCCCCCAATCGTAAATATCATACAGCATAAAAACGAACACTCTCAGACTAGACCAATCATTATCACAGAACCATACTAATCCAAAGAACAATCTGCACTCTAAAGAACACTCTTCAGCAGCCTAATAACTGAAGAACAAACAACATACTGATATTCCCACCTCATTCTCATGAGCCACAGTACCATCAACACGCAACTTTGGCAAACGGTGAATAAAACTCACTCCTCCCGTGCTACCCCCGGCCTCACACTGCTCACACAAACGCTCAAAATTATCCCATCTCTCAAAGAAGACACAAACATCCTCATGAACCGTTGCTGAAAAATCAGCCACGAATGGACTACACCTTTGAACACATCAGTCACGAACGACCAATAGAAAAAAATCTATACTAACACACCTGCCGTTCCTGCATATTGGTTTATCCAGCAAGTCAAACTTCCACATAAACCCTTTTGACCAAATAGCATTTGGAATATTCAGTGATATTTTGAACCACTCTTGAATACACAACAAATTGCCACATAGTAGGAAACTTGCCGACATAACACCCGTCCTTAAACCTCCTCCAAACCCTCTAGTTCTTCCTTCCTCCTTACCACCTACGTCATAGATAGAAAAACTACTTACAACAATCATTCAAACCATCCCCACACTCACCCACCCAGCACGTCTTAAGACCGCAGACCATTTCACAGCCATAAATCACACAAGCACATTCTTTACGTCTTCAGTTAACCAGAAACACGTTCCTCCACTAGTGGTAACAACAGCCATCAACGAAGCCTTCAACACCATCCCCGTTGACATAGTCTCACACAAAAGATCCTTGACGCCACCCGATATGAGGATAACATGAAGAAATGGTTGGTCAACTCTACAGTTGAGGGCCGCTAAGCTAGAGAGAGGCATGAGCGAGTACTGGAAGGACGGGATCGTACCTTTGATGACGGAGTTATTCTCGAGTTACCAGCGGCCTTAGGATAGATGACAAGCAGTGTCTTCTTGGCAGTTCTACGCAGCATTTGAAAATGGGAGAGACATATTTAACACCAGCTCTCTCGAGCGGAAATCGAGGCGATTTCTGAAAACGGGAAGAAAATTTATTAATGCGGCGTAAGGAAAGTGGGTCAAGTCTTGAGGTCAGATTGTGAGAGTTTATCAGCCGGATTGATTTAGACTCTGCCCTGCCTTATATATAGAGAGCTAGAACCGCCTTGGATAAAAGATCAACCCTACGTACAGGGACGGAATCGAGCCTTTATGTAATCGGAATCGCTATTCACGAGAGGAGATCATTCTTCAATATCTAAATCTACGTACATATCCCCAGCTGTGGCTTTTGTCACTCAGGGCGTCATTGATACTGACGAAGAACCAGAGCGGCCCCCAGCTCGGTACCTTGTGGTATACCACACGTTAGGGGGTGGGTAAAGTCGAGGTGGCTTTTTTGAAGCGGACAGCTTGGTGTCTCTCACTCAGGAAGTCCGGCAGAATGGAAAACGTGAGTACTTTACTCTCCCTATCCTTCTGTGTAGGAAGACGTAGCCATAACTGGGGAGTGGATACTTAACTCCACAATGCAGAGAGCCTTAGCTAGAGGATGAGAGAACGTTGTGGCCTCGGAGCATGAGTTTTGACGGTCAGGGAGCATCTCGAGTGCTGGGAGAGGAGCAGGTAAGAGAGAATTGCTGTTGACTATAAACACGCCTTGAGTTACATCCCATCAACAAAGAGTTATTTTACGTATTTATAATTACTCCAGGAATGATTTCTCAGAGAGAATCCTATTAGCTCCTACAGCCAAAGGTTGCGCTACTTCCCGTAGCAGGAAAATGTAGACTCCTTTCGAGTGGAAAGTTCTTGGACGAGACTATACTCCCAATGATACAGCCTCGTCAAAGGTGCCTTTTCCCCTCACTCGCGAGGTAACTTCGCGCACGCTGAATGTGGTAACACCACTTATCGACAAACACACACACACACACACACACACACACACACACAAATACTTTATATATATATATATATATATATATATATATATATATATATATATATATATAAGACAAAATAAAAAGAACCATCTTCCTAAGCAGGTTTCGTCTATTTTTCAAGACCTCTTCAGGGGAATCATTCTCCTGAAGAGGACTTGAAAAATAAACATAAGCTGGGCAAGATGTTCTTTCTCTTCCCTTGTGAGTTATGAGGATTTTTTTCTGCTCGGCACCACAGTGGATCAACAGTATATATATATATATATATATATATATATATATATATATATATATATGAGCCTCACAAACAAGCAGGCAATTGATGATCAAGAGAGTGCTGCTCTGCTGAACATGGTCTGTGGCTGGTTTGATGCATACGGTCCGTGGTTGGTCTTCAGCACACGGTCCGTGGCTGGTCTTCAGCACACTGGCCGTGGTTAGTCTGCTGCAGACAGTCTGTGGCTGGTCTCGTGCTGCAATTGGTCCGTGATTGGTTTACTGTACTGGTCCGTGGCTAGGCTGCTACACCCAGTCTATGGCTGGCTACTACACCCGGTCCGTGGCTAGGCTAATACACCCTGTCCGTGGCCTCCAACCTCGCAACACTCAACGCTTCATAACTCAGGTGAATCTCGTCTATCGATCCATGTATCTTAAAAGCTTCCGGTAAATTTTGGAACAAGTTCCTTATTGCCATTTTTCTTCCCCCTCTCTTTACTTTAACCTTCCTCTGAATTTCTGGATCTTCTCTTTACCTCTCCATACAAGTGTCACTGATAGAGAACTCACGGATCATCTGCCGCGATGCCTCTTTGTCACTAAGGCGTCTTAAAGGCTCCGCTTTTCGACCTCTGGATATCCATTTCTTTTGCAGATGAATGACCTTCACTTCCCGTGGTTGATACGCTGAAGGAGAACGTCTTTTACAGGGTTCTCCTGTAGGCCCTCCACCTCCTCCCTCCTCCTCCTCCTCCTCCTCCTCCTCCTCTTCCTCTCTGCACAGACCACAACAATGCCTCTGCTCTCTTTAACCCCGTGACCGCAACGGTGGGACCCTTGAGCCCGTCGGTGTGACCTTTGGGTATGACGGCATGTGGCCCTTGACCTGACCATGAGACCAGGCCCTTCAAGCCCCAATGGTCTTATCTTTTTCTCTTAAGGATCGAACCCCCGTGGTCAAGGATCTTACCATCTTGTCTCATGGACGATGATATTCCGACGTAGAAGTTACTACGCAGTATCAGTTACCATGGGGTGGTCCCTCCACCCCGCACAGTCTCTGTTGGAACCCCCTCACCCTAGTAAAATTTTCAGAGCCCCAGCTATCTCTTCTGTGATGCCTGTCTCTCCTCCACCATCCCCCCACTGTTGTTCCCTGGAGCGGCCCTCACCCCACGCGACACATGTCCAGCCTCACCTGTGACACTGCTCCTACATGCTGGAGGCAGGTGCCATCCCTCGATACCTGTGCCAGGTGATATCTAAGTGAATGATCTGCTCTAGCTTTTAAGCTCGGCTTAACCTTTTTTTTTTTTCCCATGTTGCGTGACGTCTGCTCATTGAGGAGGGCCTTTGCTTCTGTCACCAATCTTGTAGTGAGGATGACTGACATATTCATGTGCGAGTTGAACCCAAAAAACGATTTTGAAGGTGAGTATCGCAGCCATTCTTCATGGATCATGTCTCCCCTTTATCATCATCCATCTCTACTGTCGTCACGCTCCCCTCCCGTCCATTGCTGGAACACCTCTCCTGCGCCACTCCCACCCCTCACCTGCGCCCCTCCGGTCTCCAGCTGGAACACCTCTCCTGCGCACCTCTTGTCCCCAGCTGGAACACGCTCTTGCATCCTACCCGTCCCTAGCTGGAACAACCCCTCCCGTCCCTAGCTGGAACAACCCCTCCCGTCCCTAGCTGGAACAACCCCTCCCGTCCCTAGCTGGAACAACTCCTCCCGTCCCTAGCTGGAACAACCCCTCCCGTCCCTTGCTGGAACAACCCCTCCCGTCCCTTGCTGGAACAACCCCTCCCGTCCCTAGCTGGAACAGCTCTCTTGCAACCCTTCCGACCTTACTTGGAACACCTCTCCTGCGCTTCTCTCGTCCGTAGCTGGAACACTTAGCCGTTTCCTGAGTTAGCGGGGCAGCGCCAGGAACAGGCGAAGAAAGGTAGCGTTCGTTCACATCCATTCTCTTGTCATGAGCAGTGAAACGAAACCTCGGCTTCCAAACCACAACCAGGCCCTACAGACTTTTCCATAGTATCCTCTCGCCACTTCACACGTCCTGCTTCAGTCCATTGATATTACGTAGATCCCTGTATATCACATCGTTCCAATACACTCTTTCCTGTGCACGCCTTTCACCTTCCTGCATATTTAGGCTCCGATCACTCGAATTCTTTTCCACCACATCGTTCCATTTCCATTTCGGTCTTCCCCTTCTTGTCCCTCCCATTTTTGACACGTATATCCACTCTGTCAACCTCTCTTCACTCGTTCTCTCCACATATCCACACCACTTCAGCACGCCCTCTTCAGCATCTCTATCAACCCTATCATATGTTTTCTCCAGATCCATAAATGCCTAATACCGATCTATTTGTTTCTCTATGTATTTCTTACACACATTCTTTAAAGCAAACACCTGATCCGAACATCCTGTGCCACTTCTGAAACCATATTATTCCTCTCCAGTCTGTCACTCTGTCCATCTTTCACCCATACAATTTTCCAGGTATACGGAACAAAGTTGTACCTCTTTAGTTTGATCACTCACTTTGTCTCCCATGTATTTATCTACTGGCACTGTATATGTATTCCCCCAATCTTCAGGCACTTTACCATGATACATACATAGTGAAAATCCTAAGTACCACTGAACAACACAATCATCCTCTCTCTTAAGAAATTCAGCTGCAATACCATCCACTCAGACTACCTTGCAACATTTCATCTTACACCAAACCACTGTCCATGACTCTCTCACTTTGCATACCATCCTGTCTCAAACACCCTCTATCAGCCACCCTATCACTAAACGTTCACAATACTCGCTTCGTCTTTCCACTTCATCACTACTCGTTATCACTTCCCCATCTGCCCCCTTCATCAGTTCCCATTTGTTCTCTGGTTCTTCACACATTTCTAAACTTCTAATATCTCCTAATTTTCCTAAAGTTCCCTGATACTCGCTTACCGCAAACTCTCTGTTGCCCTCTTTTTGAACCACTAAACCTTCTTTTTGACTTCCTGCCGTTTTCTGTCATACAACTCCCAACCATTTGCACTCCTCCCCTGCAAGCACCGTCGATACAGCTTTCTTTTCTCATTCACTAACAGCTTTACTTCATCATTCCACTGCTCACTACACTTCCTGCCCAGCCCATCTCTCACCGTACGCATGCCACATGCGTCTCCCGCATAGCACTGCTTCCCTACATACCTCCCATTACTCGCTCACTCCCCTAGCTTCGTTTACTCTCACCTTCTGCCATTCTGTAATGAATCTCTCCTGTTATCTCTTCACGCAAGTGTTTTTTTTTTTCAAACTTAACTTACTTTCGCCACTTTGTTCTCGCCCTCAACGTTTCCTCTTTTTCCTGAAATCTCGACAAATCTTCACTCTCGCCTCTACAAGTTGATGGTCAGACATCCCATTTTGGCTGCCCCTTGCAGCATGTTCCCATCCGAAAGTTTCTCTTTTGCACGCCTATCGGTTTATATATAATCCGATAATGCCCGCTGACCATCTATCCCATTCCCATACGTATACTTGCATATGTCCCTCTTTTTGAACCGGGTATTCCTAGTCCCCGGTCTCTCGCATCAAAACTACTGACACATTCATTCATTTGCTTCCCTTAGCGCCAAGGAAGCCAGCCACGTCCACCGGGTGGGACCACAGGTCATAAAGTGCAGTGATATGTGTTTATCTTCGTGGGAAGAGTGTAATGCGTCTTCCTCGTGGTTGATTCATCTTGTGCTCATTTGAAGGGTCCTGGATGTGTTGAATTAGTGTTGGTAGTAATATAGGCATGTTCAGAGCGTAGACGAGTGGATGCGACTCGTGTTTGCCTGGGGCGTGTGGTTTCAGAGGAGTGTATGTCTGATAGAATGGTATTTACGATCAAGTTGGGAGGGTGGCTGCATAGCGCTTGGTGGGTCATTTGAGTGCACGTGTGTTTTGTCGGAGCTGTGTTAGGTGGGTATGAGTGGGGGGAAAGGTTTGAATAGAGGTTGCTGAAGTGTGAGGTATGGGCAGGCTTGGCATTTGCAGATGGTGTGTGTGTGTGTGTGTGTGTGTGTGTGTGTGTGGGTGTGTGTGTGTGTGTTTACGTACATTCGCCTCCTGTGTGTCAGGATCGACCTCCAGGTTGGCACCGTCCATCACAGCCTCTCCTTCAGGTTACGTTCACTTTTAGTACATCTTCCTCTCTGTTAAGTCATGGTCACTCTTCCTACCTACCCCATCAGCCAGTTGTCCAAACAACACCCTGTTGTCAGTCAGCAGTCAGTGGTACAGCCAACATCCTGTTATCAGTCAGTGGTCCAGCCAACATCCTGTTATCAGTCAGTGTTACAGCCAACACACTGTTATCAGTCAGTGGTCCAGCCAACACCCTGTTATCAGTCAGTGGTACAACCAACACCCTGTTATCAGTCAGTGGTACAGCCAACACCCTGTTATCAGTCAGTGTTACAGCCAACACCCTGTTATCAGTCGGTGGTACAGCCAACACACTGTTATCAGTCAGTGGTACAAGCAACACCATGTTATCAGTCAGTGTTACAGCCAACACCCTGTTATCAGTCAGTGGTACAAGCAACACCATGTTATCAGTCAGCAAGCAGCCCATCCGCCCAGCTTCCGTTAGCCTCACCTCTCGCCCTCAACCCCCCCCCCCCCCCCTTCAGTCGGAGAGCGTGGACCCAGCGCCCCCTGGCTTGCAGCTGGCTGGTGTGGTAGGGGGGGGGGGGGGGGGGGAAGAGGCAGGGCCAGAAGGCTCCACTAGCCACCTGCACGTCTCGCCAGCCCACCACATGACATGACCAGGAGTGTCATGCCTAACACGTTCACGTTGCATGGCATCGTCACGTGACAAAGATTAACGTGACCCGATGGTAGGGCGTGATATGAAGACCACGTGACTCTGCCTGATGACGTGGTCCAGTGGCACGCGTCGTGCAGGGGACCATGTATATAGGCGACCCACTCCTGCGGAGACCGACCCCTTGTGACCATGAAGGGCCAGGGTCCTGGAGATCGACCTCTTGTGACCACGAAGGGCAGGGTCCTGGAGACCGACCTCTTGTGACTACGAAGGGCCAGGGTCCTGGAGACCGACCTCTTGTGACTACGAAGGGCAGGGTCTTGGAGACGGACGGACCCCTATGCCAGGTATCTAGGAGACTGTGCTATGTCACCACCCGGGGATGGAGAGCGCGACGCTTCCCTCATACCATTCTAATTTGTAAACATGAGGTCGTCATTGGAAACGCCACTCGCGTCTTGTCTCTGTAATGTCTTCTACTGCTGGGGTCTGTTGGTGCCCTTATATTCGACAGCATTAAGCTCTTGAGATTGACAGCACGACCCTTGGGTGTGATGGAACGGCCTTTGACATGACCCTTATGGGTCAGGTCAAAGGCCATCATATATCCAAGGGTCGTACGCTTGTGCTCAAAGTTCTAATTAAATGGAGGCAGTAACCGTGTGATTAGGTGGTCAGGTGGTCTAAACTATCAAACCCTTTAGATCCTGGTAACCAGTAAAGATGTCTAAATGTGTGAGTGTTGGCTGAGGGAGGGAGGAGAGGAGGAGGGAGGAGGGCGGGCGACGGATGGCGGAAGTAGAGATGCTGTGTGGCCGGTACAGGCGTCCTCTTGCCGGGCCTCCTCCCGCGCCACCCCCGCCAGCACCCCCGCCTTGCCACGCACGCCCGCCCGCCCGCCCGCCCGCCCGCCCTCCCTGCTTGCCTCTCCCAGAACTTTAGCTGCAAGTTAGGTAATATGCTGGCTAGCGGTGAGACCTAGATCACCAACTGGCTCCGTGTCCATTCTCAGATTCACGTAAGGTGTTGAGGATGTTCTTTCATATCCGTTTGTCTTGATACATGACTGACCCCATGTTCTGAGATGGATGGAAGCCCAAAAGGGAGAATGTGTCAGTTTTTCAGACATTCTTTAGGATGAAGGCACAGGCGGCTTCCCTCCCTCCCTCCGCCTTCGGTAGTAAACAGGAGGCCCTGGCCTGGAGCTGGGTGGGCGTGGCGGCACCGCCGCTCTATTGATCCGCCCCTCCGCGCTATTGCCAAGTCTACGCTATTGCCAACCTCACCTGGACCTTGCCACGTCTAGGGCCCACCCGCGCACCCCATCACACTCTCTCGCCCGCCACGCACTTGTTCCCCATGAACTGCCGCGGCCAGTAGGGTAGCTGGCTGGCTGGGTGGACGAATGCGCTGGTCTTACAAACACGCGCACACACACACACACACACACACACACACACACAAATCACACAGCCCTGGGGGTGATAGAGGAGGAAGGAAGGGTTCCGAAGAACCTGTGTTGAGGGATGGCTTCCAGACGGCTCGTGATCCGTCTTAGTCAGTGGATCAGGGTGGGGGGAACAGGATCTACGGCTCTCATAATACGTCTGTCAGTGGGTCAGGAGGAGTGGATCGGGAGGCCGGACCACGGAAGGTCCTCACCTTCCTCAGGATCTTGGCAACACAAGAGGAAGTATGGTGAGGGTGGAAGGTCGTTCCCTGAAGTAGACAAGTCTGTCGGGGGAAAAAAATTACATGGCTAGACACATATGCATTGACCAGGGCGTATGAAGCGGTCAAGGCAAACCACAGGAAGGGCTGTGGGGGCTGGTTGGGGAGGGGGCTCTGATTTCGGTGCATTATACATGACAGCTAGAGTGTGGATGTGAGCGAATGAGGCCACGTCTTGGTCTCTTCCTGGCGCTACCTCGCTAACGCCAGTGTTTATATATATATATATATATATATATATATATATATATATATATATATATATATATATATATATATATATATATATATATATCCTCTTGTGCTGCCGTGCTCCGCTTGCAAGATGTTATACCTCGGCAAGGCTGTATCACTGGGAATATAGTCACGTCAAAGAACTTGTCACTCCAAGGAATCTACGTTTCCCAGTAAATGGACGTAGCGCAACCTTGGACTGCAGAAGCCTTTAGAAAGGTCTAGGATAACACCAAGACTCTTGATTAGAAATTGGTCCTAGGGTAATGATAGATAAACACAATAGATATAAAGGCCTAGGGAATTTTTTCACAGTGCTCTTAAAGTAGATTATTTGTCTTGGCCAGGGACATGAAGCCCACAGGTGTCTTCAAGTCTGATGGATGATCGATCACCTTATATGAACACCCGAGGCGGAGTTGCGGATTGATGCCAGTGACTGAATGAGGGCAAGCCACCTCCCACTTGATGATGCTTGGACCATAAGACACACCACACGACTCTCTGGCTTGCTTCCTTATTCAGAGTATTCTGTCCAAAAATTTAAGTGTAGTTTGAGGATTATCCTAAGGAGACACAGTTCCATACGGTTCAGCGAAGTTCTGCGCCCAGAAATAGAAGTACTTGTTCGCGTGTGCGAGATGAGATGATGGGGAGAGGCATAGGGTTAGTGGGAGGCCAAAAGGTGAAGTTTGAGAAGAAAAGCAAAGCGTAGGGAGGAGACTACGCTTGCGCTTCCTCGACTTAACCGCTTCCACTTAAAACCTGACATTTTCTTCCTTCTTGGAAACATGCATTGGTACATCGTATCCCAAAGAAGGGTGACGGTTCGAATCCCTCCAGCCATCGTCTTGTTTCTCTGGCCATAAATATGTTTTTCACAAGGCGAGACTCACTTGTGATATCCTATCCTATCTTAGTAGTGTCTGATCGTCTGTTCATAGAGACTGGGGAATCGTAAGTTGTATGTTGGTGCCCTTGTTTATGGAAGGCTATTGACAGAATGCGGCAACGGGATTTGATCTCCAAGGTCTCCTCTTTTGTACTCTCTTGCTTGTCTATCTCCGTGACTGTTCATGGATCAACCTCCTCCCCCTTCTTTCCTCAGTGCTCTGTCCTATCATCTCCGTGTCTTCTCCCATGTAATCAACGCTGTTCCTTCCTCACTCACCAGATAACCAGAGGCACCTATCCGTAGATGACTCGAGCCCTGCAATTCCTCTGCTTCCCTCAGAGCCGCTCCATCCTCTCTTGCTCTGCGTGTCGTTTCGACACAAGTGCCTCCATAAACTCAGATTTGGTGAGGATTTCCCAGCGGGGCAGTTGGAACCTAGTTATGTTTAATGCCTCTAAAACCCGGTTTCTCCAGGAAAACCCTCATAACTCTCTCATTTCACCGTCCAACTCAGTCGATGTACTTGGCATCACCGTAAGATCTGATCAGTTTGCGAAACCCCACATTACGTCTAGAAAGTCTGGCAAAATAAGACACAGAATGTGTGAGTTGGGTGAGTCCTGTTCAGATATCGAAGAATCTTCTCCTCTGAGCAGTTGCTTCGATAAATACAAAGGACTGATCCGTCCTTGAATGGAGTACTGCTCTCACTCACTGGAGAGAGAGTGTCGCCCAATCTGACCTCGATACTTGTCCCACTGGCCTATCGCCCCCGAGGGCTAAGTGCCTGTGTTCCCCAGCCATTAGCTATACCGCTTTAATACTCGGCAAGCTACTGCATTCCGTGATTACTGTGTGCCCGCTGGCAACTGAAGGGAGGGACGTTGTGACGTCTGTTTCTTTCCTACACCGCTAAGCTTTGGAAAGATGTTACAGGATCCTATGACTGTCTGTAAGATGCCTTACATATGTATAGCTCTTGTAGGGGACACGTAAGAAGACATGTGGGTTATGTCTAGCAGAGGTGGGATGTAAGGCGCTGCCTAGACAATCTCTTGTAGGGCAGGGACGTGAGGAACGACGTGGGTTGTCTCTTGAGGGGCAGGGGCGTGGTTTCTACCTCAGTCATCACCACCACCTACTGTTATCTCTATCACCATCAGCACCAGCCGGACTGTCATCACCATCCCCACCGTACCAGTTATCACCACAGCCACCCCCAATATTATTACCATCATAATACCCAACACTACCGTTGTCCCCACTACACTTGTCACCACCACCATCACTGCCACCACCACTACTGTCACCATCACCCGCACCACCACCACTTCCATCATCGCCCAGAACACTATCACCACCACCACTACTACCACCATCACCCCCAGCATTACCACCACCATCGCTTCCACCACCAACATCATCGCGGTGGAGGAGCTGAGGAAGCCATAGTAAGCGCCCTAAGCTTCACTATGCACCCCTTCCCTCGCCCGCACCATCATGCTACCACTGTACACCTGGATATCCTCAGCCAGGCCTCCTCCACCTTGCTGTCTCTCTCTCGTCTCTTCTTTCCTCCTGATATGTGCCTCACCCCCAAGCCATCGGGCATCCTCTTGATTGGTTCCTGAGGCCTTAGCCATCAGAACACACTTGAAGGTCCTGCCTGGCCAGACACGAGCTCCCTGAAATTCCTCCTTTCCCCTGAACGTGTTTATTCATCCCTCATCTGTCAGTGAGCCAGCACAGAAGGGCTGGCCGCTGTGTGTTCTTCTTGTATCGTGTCTTCCTCCAGTGGCTCTCCAGAGGCCACTCCTGTGTGTGTGTGTGTGTGTGTGTGTGTGTGTGTGTGTGTGTGTGTGTGTGTGTGTGGTGCTCACGCTGCTGTGTATGCATTTTACCAGAGGTTCGTCACTTAGTTACGTCCTCCACTGCTGTTTGTTTTCACCCTTGTCTTACTGTGACTTTCACCTTTGCTGTATGTTTCTCCTTGGTCCTGCGTAGACTTCCACTACTGCTGAATATTTCTCCCCCACTGCTGTACATGCTCCTCCCTGGTCCAACGTTGACTTCCACCACAGTTGCAGGTCTCTACCTTGTCTTTCGTTCACCTCCACGAGTGATGTGTGTTTCTGCTTAGGTTTACCTTGACTTCCCCCATCGTTTATGTCACTTCCTTATCTTGCACTGACTTACACCACCACTATATGATTTCGACAAGAAACAAAACACGTTTTGAATATACACACAGATGATGCTGGTTTCTTACAAACGAAAACCAGCTTGTCAAAGAGCATGATGATGATGCTAATAATACAGGTACAAATATCCCAAAAGTTCTCATTCTAACTTGGGTGGACTTCCTCCTCGCCGTCCTTTTTCCAAATCTCCAGAGACGAAAGATCGAACTCGTGATTCTCCTTGACTGAAGCACGAACTTCCTTGATATTGTTCTTCAGGCTCTCGTCCTCCACACCAACCTCCACCAGCTTTGCAAAGGCATCTCGCCATCTTTTGAACTCGTGGAACAGGTAGTACCATTTCTCGAGTCTTGATAACTCGTTCTGATATCTTGGTGTCTTCCCTGTCGTCTGGGATCCATCCGTTACGTTATTTGGGTTCTGGAAGGGAGAGACTGGTGACTCCGGTGACTTGATGTATTTCTTTTAAATATCGTTTGATGTAGAACTTTATCGAATGCTTTTGGAAGATTTAGATAGATGAAATCAGTTGCTTTACTTTCGTCATGTGTGTTGATCATATCATATAAAGGAAACCAACCATGGTGAGAGTCGTTTTATTAAGTGGTCGTCCTCTAGTTGGTCTGGAGTTCTCCCTCGATATACGGTTTCCATAAGTTTTCCAACTACAGACGTTATGTTACACGAACGATACTTTCCTGGCGTTGACTTACCACCTTTCTTTGAATATCTGCGTTACACTGGCAAACTTCCATTCATCTGGAACTTTTTTTTTCCCGTAGCAATTGACTTGATGAAGAGGGCAGTCGTGGGCTTAACTATATAATTTATCGGATTTTTGGTTCTCGAAGAAAACTTGTTAAGGGGTTGCCACTTATTGCTTTTCATTCCATTTATTGCTATAAGTATGTCTATAGCTTTTCTGTCTTTTTGTTGAAGACCTTCCTCCTCTTTTATCACCGAAACTGGATTCGGGACATGGGCTGTGTCTTCGACGGTAAAATACAGATACAAAAAAGTCACTTAAGATATTCGCCATCGCTCCTTTGCCTTGAGCCAAGTCACCGTTTTCTATGATTAATGGACCATTTGACTGGGTAATGACTCTCTTGCTTCTGACATAACTGTAAAACTCCTTAGGGTTTCTTCTGCTGTTTCCTGGAATATACATTTAAATATTGACGTTATTTTGTTGTATAACTCTCCTATTTTCTTTGCGCAAATCGACCTGACTGACTCTTATCATGTTGGTGGATAGTCTCTTTGATTTTCTTATGGGCTACTGTATTAGACAACAGGCACTTGTTTTATTTAACCATTCCGCACCTCAGCTTCGCTCCAGATATAGACCGTCTGCTACGCATTGGTACGTATGTTCCCTCTGCTGCTTTGAAAGTTTTTCTGAAGCTTTTTCCAAGCTACGTTCATGTTGTTTTCATTGACCACATCATCCCAGATTTGCCTCTCAAGAGCAATGCAAAGATCATCAAAATTTGCACTTTAAGAATTGGGTATTCTTTCGCGACTGTCATGTTGACCAACAGTACATGCAGTGTTAAAAGTGACCTCACATGTAATATAAACTAGTCTTACTGTTAACTTCTTTTGAACTTTATCTTTGATTTCCACAAAATGAAGTCGACATTCTCAACTGTAACACCATTTTTTTTTTTTTTTACCACGTGATTTAGAGAAGCTTTAACGAAGAGCAAGACACCACCTTCTTCCGTTTCCCCCTATATCTATTAAACAGGGCGCACCCTGGAGCTGTACATTGGTCGAGGGAATCTATAAGGCCGATATCTAACCAAGATTCGTAAGCGGCAACCATATCATAATTTCCTTCGAACTCTTTTGTCTCTAAGCCTGGGATCCTATTGCGTATACTCCGAGCATTAACACTGGATATTCTTTGATGAAACTGAAACCCATTTCGAAGGGTACTTACAGAGAAGAGGGATGGGTCTACTTCACACTGGATGAGTTTTTGGACCACTCTGGAGTCCTTGGGAGGGTTTAGTTGGAGAGTTTGGAGGGGGGTGTTGACTGAAAGGACGAGTTTTAGGAGTTGAAGATGATGGAAGAAGCTTGCTGGAGTGTTCTCGGGAGTACAAGCTGAAAGAATGGATCTTAGGAGTTGAAGACTTTGTGAAGGGTGTTGATGAAGAGGTCAGGAAAAGAGGATAAAAGTATATGGGTAATAGATCCTCAAGCTGACTCCAGGTAAATCAGTAGTCAACTAGTCGAGTTTTCCGCTATCACTTACGCAGTTTATGGTGATTCCATTGCCCAGGCGACCAACTTTCCCTCTCTCTCTCTGTACATAGTCCACGAATCTCGTATATGTTTGTTAATGAATGTTAACGTATGACGTAAACAGGTAACACAAGAGGTATTAATATATTCTTCTTCGTTGGATATCGAATCGTTCTGTCGCAGCGTAAACCAAAGGATCTAATCTCACGTACTTGGGATTTACGATCATGCAGAGAATCATCCAGGTGTGAGTGCTTATAGTTACGTGAAGTCATGATGCAGCCACCTGGCGTGCACTCCGGCCACCATATGGGCTTCAAGGCGCGTGGTTAGACGGGCTCCCTGCCGCTACTTCCGCGTCCGTATCTGAAGGTCAGGGGAGGGTGTGTGTGTGTGTGGGGAGGGAGAGAGAGAGAGAGAGAGAGAGAGAGAGAGAGAGAGAGAGAGAGAGAGAGAGAGAGAGAGAGAGAGAGGGGGGGGGGGGGGTTGGAGAATGACGGAGTGGTGGTGGAAGTGGGGGAAATGGCACGGTGGTGTTGGTGGTGATAGTAGGTACGTGGCATAATGGTGGTGAAGTTAGGTAAGTAGCTTTGTGGTGATGATGGTAGGTAAGTAGCGTGGTGGTGGTGGTGCTGGGTAAGTGGCGTGGTGGTGATGGTGGGTCAGTGGCGATGTAGTGGTTGTGATGCTGATAAGTTAGTGGCAGTGTGGTGATGATGGTGTGGTAAAGTGGTGTGATGGTGGACAAGTGGGCAGAAGTTCAGTGCGTTGTCTGATCCAAGATACATTCTCCAGTGGAGGGGGGGTTAAGTGGCAGGCATGGCTGGGGAGGGTGTGGGTAGAGGGTGAGGGGTGGTTTAAGTCACCACTTCCTGGTGTATCAAGTGGCCATTATCAAACAACAAGAACTTTCATGAACCCCGTTTTCAAGGAAGGAGAAAATGGTGTTTTCCACCACGATACAACTGAAGGGCCGGCCTTTGAGAGTGTTGTATGCCAATGGCCTCTCTCTCTCTCTCTCTCTCTCTCTCTCTCTCTCTCTCTCTCTCTCTCTCTCTCTCTCTCTCTCTCTCTCTCTCTCTCTCTCTCTCTCTCTCTCTCTCTCTCTCTCTCTCTCTCTCTCTCTCCCACCTTGGCCGAGGTTTGCTTCTTGGCGGTCGAAGGATGGGACGGATTCCTCTGGATGCCATCAGGGTGGGAGCGGGAGGAGGAAGTGAGGTGGAGGCAAGCCACGGTAATATCCTGAGTGGGGAGAGGAAGTCCTCCCCTCCTCTTCTCTCCCTTCCCTCCTCTCCCTCGCCCAGCTGAACCCTGGAGGATATTCCCAGCGGATTCAATACTGGCCCAGCCACCGTGGGTTCTAACTTCCTTGAGCACAAAGGTACGACCCTCGAGCACGACGCTGTGACCCTTGAGCACAAAGGTACGACCCTCGAGCACGACGCTGTGACCCTTGAGCACAAAGGTACGACCCTCGAGCACGACGCTGTGACCCTTGAGCACAAAGGTACGACCCTCGAACACGACGGTACGACCCTCGAACAGGACGCTGTGACCCTTGAGCACGAAGGTACGACCCTCGAGCATGACGCTGTGACCCTTGAGCACAAAGGCACGACCCTCGAGCACGACTGTGTAATCCTTGAATAAGACGGTGCGACCCTCGAACACGACGGTACGACCAATGCACACGACGATGTGATCCTTGAGCACGAAGGTACGACCCTCGAACACGACGGTACTACCTTTGAGCACGAGTTGTAGGACCCCTGAGTATTATAGTACGACCCTTAGGTATAATGACCTAATCTTTGTCCTGACCTTTGAAGGGTCAGGTCACAAGTCACATCGTCCATCTCACCCAAGGGTCAGCCCGTCGTGCTGAAGGGGTTGGTGGCTGAGGAAGACCGCATGTGTGGGTGTGGTAGAGTTAGTGGTAGTGGTGAATGTAGTGTCAGTTTTAGTAAAAGTTGTGATAGTAAAACTAGTAGTAGCAGTAGGTGGAAGTGGTGGTGGTGGTGGTAGTAAGTAGTGGTAGTGGTGGTAGTTGTAGTAGTAGTAGTAACAGTAAATGAAGAAGTAGTAGTCATAGTATTCGCAATAGTAGTGGTAGTAGTAGTAGTAACAGCAGCAGTGGTATAGTATTTGGAAGTAGAAATAATATTGGTCAAAACACTGGTGATGGTGGTGATCATCGTGGTAATGGTGGTACTGATATTAATAGATGTAGTTGTGGTATAGTACAGGGGACATGTACAGGTCTCCTACGGGGGACTGACAGATGTTTTATGTATTTTGCTGATGGAATAAAGAATTGCAGAGTAACGTCTCCATGTAGAGCATCATATCTCCTGTGGATTATCATACCACCTGTGAATTATCATACTCCATGTGGAGTGTCATACCTTCATGTGATATATCATACCCCCATGTGGAGTTTCGTATCTCTGTGGTGAGAATCAGACATCCACGTAGAGTATCAAACTCCTATGTGGAATATCATACAATACGTAGATGATTATATCCCATGTAGAGTATTATATCCTCAAGTATAGTATCATACCTCATGTGAAGTATGATATCCTAATGTAGAGTATCATACTCCATATAGAGTATCATATTCCATACTCATGTAGGGTATCTTATCCCCATGTAGAGTATTATACCCCATGTAGAGTATCATATTCTATACTCAATGACGGTACCTTATCTCAATGGAAAGTACCATGCCCCATGTAGGGTAACGTACCCCATGTAGAGCACCACACCCCATGTACAGTTCCACAACCCATGGAGAACAGGGAGTTATTGTTACCCGATGTCCATCAAAGCCATGATGCACAGCTGGTGAACAAGGCTTTGGAACCTGTTCTTTCACCTCTAACATGAAATGTAAACACGGATGGCACGGGAGAGAGAGAGCAGCCCACGGCCGACCAATCACAGACGTAACCGGAAGTGACGGACAGCGGAAGGTCACCGGAAGGTCACAGTCATGCTGGCTGTGCTGGAGGTGGACGCTCCGACAGCTTGGTGACGCAGGCTGTTCCATTACGATTAGGGTGCGTTAGGATATGCGTAAGGAGGTTATGATATAGTATCAGGATAGGTTATGGGAATTAGATTTACCGTTGTCAAAGTAGGGTTAGGATAGGCGAGGATCGGTATGGGTTTCATCAACAGCGACCTATCCCATGGAGTTTCTCAATCAGGCCTCGTCTATCAAACCCTCTCCTTGTCCCTCTATCTTTCGCTTTGACTTCTTCTTCTTCTTCTCTTCCTGTAGAGGCGCTCCGCCCCGGTTGGCGGCGGAGTCTCCTGCCGCATGGGACAGCCCAGGGCAAGAGGGAGGTAGGCGGGGGGGAAGAAGAAGAGGAGGAGGAGGAGGAAGGAGGAGGATGAGGAGAGGGCGGGGAGAGGAGGTGGATGGACGCCACGGTAAGAAATTGAAGAGAGGGCGATGTGCCAGGAGCAGCCAGTGTGAGGGAAGGTCTGCACCGTCGCGACGTACCCTCGGTGGTGGCTGGGGGTCTGAGGAGGAGGAGGAGGCGGCGGAGGTATGAGAAAAGAGAGAGAGAGAGAGAGAGAGAGAGAGAGAGAGAGAGAGAGAGAGAGAGAGAGAGAGAGAGAGAATATATATAAAGACGGTGAAGTTGAAGAATGTCCTTGTCATACCTTTTGGTGGCTTGTTTGATACTATTACATGTACTGCACTCCTGGTGGTGTTTACTGAGTAGGTACGTCGTGTATCACCAGGGGTTCCCACAACACCCTGGTCATCATCGGTAAAGACCTGCATCCCTTCTTTATCATTCCCTCTTGCCTACCTTCCCTAAGTCATTACTCCTTACCATTTTAGTCATTGTATACCTTCCCACACTTCTTTTCCTCCCTCAGGAAGTGCAATAAGGTCTAAAGACTTTCGTTTAGGAATGAAAATTCATAGTTCTTATGAACGTAAAACTTAGGATTGACTCCTGACAGACACCCCTGAAGCAGAGACCGAATTTCTACGCTGTTGCCACTGAGTCGGAATGTCACTGGACGAATGTTCACTGTAGGGACCAACCTATGGGAACCCCAGCCTCTAGCAGTGTGGCGAACCTCCAGAAGAACTTATCAAGTCTGGCTATCGTCTGGTTTCGTCGTACTGATGCTCCAGGTCTATTCCAGCCAGAGGTCTGGACTGAAGGTGTGTCCATAACGTTGCACCTCGGTCAGCCCCACGTCTGTAGCTCCTCGACACAGGAGTTCCTGCTGTTAGTATGTAAGGAGTTACAAGGAGCTTAGAGGTACTGGGCGGGCTATCATTCTGTGAAAGGCGCGACACCCAGGTAGTGGCTTTTGGAAACTTGACTGTTGTTGTTGTTGTTGGTCAGTATATCAAGTGTGCTGTGCATGGGCCATCTCCAGCCGACCGTCCTGCATCAGTCGATAGCCGAAGCATCTTAGACTCTGCCTCTCTTCGAAGAATCTTCGCCTCTACTGCGATGTGTGAGTTTCAGGACGAAGAGATGTTCTGTGCAGTGTGATTATTTGTGTTGGATCAAAATCTAAAGGCAGCTAATCAGTTACGACAAGCCTAATCCTTTGATCACGGCAGCACAACCCTTGGGTATGATGGTATGACCTTTGACCTGACCCTTGAGGGTCAGGTCATCGTAGGCAAATGCCATACCGCCGTACTCGAGGGGTTTGTGCAACACTTGATACCAAGGAACTGGATGCTGAGGTGGGTGTCGTCCTCGTGGCTCTCCCAACATATGTGCCAATAATTTCTTTCCTTGACTTTATGACGACCAGGAGAATGAGAATCCCTGGGGACGTGTATAAGTCGTCAGATCTGAGCTTTCGATCTTTCACCAGCGTTTATCAAGTCTGCGTCTTAGATTCTACACTAACAGTATTGATATCAATAATGTGTGATCATAGCCTTTTGGGGGAAAAGTCCCTCAAAGCTGCATCTAAACATTAAGGACTTTTTGGAATTATATTTACTTCCAGAAGTGGTGGCAGACCTCTGGCAGCAACCTTCAGCCTGGATCCAATATGAGAAAGAAGAATTATTCTGAGAGCCTTACGTAAGAGTCCCTGGGATGAATTGTGTCGGAGGAGAAATCCACGAGTTGTCTGGGATCCAAAGTATCCCACGTTGTCTTCTGGAGGTCAAGTTAGAGCTTCGCCTCAGAGTGAATCCTTGCCCTTCCTGAAGGAGGGAGGCAATGTGTCGCTAAGGTCGACTTGGCAGTGTGCTCCTGAAGGCGACCAGGCAGATGACTTAGCTTGGCAGTGTGCAACTGAAGGCGACCAGGCAGACGACTTTGCTTCGTAGTGTGCTACTGAAAGCGACCAGGCAGACGACTTGGTTTGGCAGGGTGCTACTGAAGGAGACCCAGTAGATGACTTAGCTTGGCAGTGTGCTACTGAAGGCGACCAGGCAAACGACTTGGCTTGGCATTGTGCTACTGAAGGCGACCAGGCAGGCGAGTTGGCTTGGCAGTATGCTACTGAAGCCGACCAGGCAGAGGAGGTGGCCTAGCGGTGTGTGTGTGTGACTGGACAGGCTGTTGACAGACAATAAGCCAACTTGAGAGACAATGGAGCGAGTGCTCCTCCACCTACTGGCCTGATCTTGGAGTCAACTCTGTTCATGGCCGACGGCACAACCTGGTTTTATCTTAGTAGCCGAATACGACCGTCATCTGGAGTCTGTCGAAGACCAGGCATCACCTCGTTTGCTCTAGCTTAGTGCTGGGTGCTTGGTGTTCTCAGCCCTGGGTCTGTGGGTCCTGGGTCTCCTGCATGCTGGGTCTAGGATTCCTGAGTACTGGGTCTGTAAATCCTAGGTGTTGTATCTGGGGATCCTGGGTGCTGGGTCTAGGAGTTCTTAATTCCAGGATCTATGAGTCCTTGGTGTTGAGTCTAGGGCTTTTCTGTGTGCTAGGTGTCCTCGGCCCTGGGTTTAGAATCCTGAATTTGGGGCTCCTTGGTACTTGGTGTTCTGAGCCTTCTAGTCTATGGGCCCCTAGGTATTAGCTGTCCTAGGTACTGATTTTAGGATTCCTGGGTGCTGGAATGTGTGTCTTAGGAGACGTATCACAGTCTTGTGTTGTGTCATTATACGTCTCTTGGAATGGTATCAAAATCTTAGCCACAGGAGAGACGATAGGCTGACGTCCAGTCTCGATTGGGTGTTCGGAGCTGATATCCTTCGTCAGTAGGGCGGAGGGGCTGTGGCGCGGTGCTGTACGTGCCACTCCGGGAGCTGTGATCACCGGAGGCTGGCCAGCGAGGCGGGGAACTCAGCCAGGTGGGATGTTGGTGCCACCGGTATGTTGTACAGGAGGAGTTTCTCCTCTTTTGTCTAAGGCTTCAGGAGCTACACGACGGAGGTACTCCTTCGTCGTGGTGGTGGTGTTAGTGAAAGGACAACGTAGGAGGCGCTGCAGAATTCAGGACGCCTTAGTACTGGCGCACTTTATGGTCATAATCTACACGATTGTTTGAGCTAACTGGCCATACACTGAGTCGTGTGACTTGTCTGACAAGATGGGGGAAGAGAAACTTCAGATTTTCTCGGTAATATTGATGTCTAGTACGTTAGCTCCCACTGGGGGGTGGACGGAACGCACTCTATCGGCAGCAAGTAAGTCTTGGATATTTTACGAACGTATATAACTGTCGGTCATCTGGTCAGACTACCTTCTCTAGCCTCTTTCACAGGCCGGAGGAAACATCGAGTTCGACTCTTGGTATATCACACATTCTCGCAGCGTGACCCGTTTTCTAACATGGTGGTTCACAGACGGAGTTCATTTTTCTGAGGTGATCTGTCCCTGGGACCGACACGGTTTTCACCAATTCCTTCTAACTGTTGTTGGAGGAAGGGACGTAAGTAGGTACCCCGAGCCCTACTTACTCTCTCTCTCTCTCTCTCTCTCTCTCTCTCTCTCTCTCTCTCTCTCTCTCTCTCTCTCTCTCTCTCTCTCTCTCTCTCCCCCGACACAGCGGCGCACTATACAGTGGAAACTATTCTAGAGGGAGTGACGCGGGTCGGTTCCTGTCAAAGAAAACAGGATTGCCTCTTACAATGGGAGACTTAATAAATCCTTTAAGGAACCAGTTCTGCTTTCCTGGTCATTAACTTCCCTTTCGTACAGGTTAGACAGAATCTTTCTGATTTTCTATGGGCTAGTTTATCCTCTTTAGTATGAAGGTACGACCCTCGAAGGACTACGATATGACCCTTGGATATGATATGACGTTGACCTTTGACCTTAACCATAAATGTCAGGGTCGAACCCATGGCTATCATGTCGTGTTGAGGGCACCAGTGGGCTGTGTACACTGCTCTGGCACGGGAGTTGGACAGTGTTTTCACTGATGTTCTTCAGGGCAAAGATTTGCCTCGTTGGCCTGACACTCAGCTGTTGCTGGTCTGGATATCTCCTGACTGACACTCGTCAGTCCTGGTCTGGATACCTCCTGACACTCGTCAGTCCTGGTCTGGTTATCTCCTGACACTCGTCAGTCCTGGTCTAGATGTCTCCTGACACTCGTCAGTCCTGGTCTGATATCTCCTGACTGACACTCGTCAGTCCTGGTCTGGATACCTCCTGACACTCGTCAGTCCTGGTGAAGATACCTCCTGACACTCGTCAGTCCTGGTCAAGATACCTCCTGACACTCGTCAGTCCTGGTCTAGGTACCTCCTGACACTCGTCAGTCCTGGTCAAGATACCTCCTGACACTCGTCAGTCCTGGTCAAGATACCTCCTGACACTCATCAGCCTTGGTCAAGATACCTCCTGACAGTCAGTCCACCCTGCCTGGATCCCGTCTGACATATATCTATATTTCACTAATGAGTGAAGGGCCTCTGCTATCCTCCACGGAGTAAACATATTTCTTTTTCTTTTCTTTTTCTTTTCTTTTTTCTTTTTAAACGCAGTGGGACGTTGATGAATGCCCTGCAGGACAACCCCGACCCACCCCCACAGTCATTGCCCGCTGGAAACCTAATACTAATTACCATGACCGAGCGAGCTATTACCGTCAGCGTGATGCGTATTTTAAATGTCACAGTACGCTCTCACGATCACCAGGAGATGAATACGCTTAAGATAAGCTCTCACGCTCGATAGAGGATTAATACATTCAGATACGCTCTCACGCTCAATATAAGATTAATACGCTCAGAAGATTAATACGTGAAGATAAACCTGTCAGGCTCTGAAGAAGAAAAAAAAAAGATTTAACTCCCCCTGGAGATTAAACACTTCCATCGGCAATCGATACGCTTAAAAATAAAGCGTTTCAATTTTGCATAGATAAGATGCTCACATTGGAACTTGGAAGGCACCAACACCTGGTTGCTATGGCAACGTTTTGTGAGGCTGGGCAGGGCAGGGGGCCAATCAGAGATGCTGAGGGGAGGAGGCACTGCGTCTCATCACATTATCTCTCTCTCTCTCTCTCTCTCTCTCTCTCTCTCTCTCTCTCTCTCTCTCTCTCTCTCTCTCTCTCTCTGTATATATATATATATATATATATATATATATATATATATATATATATATATATATATATATATATATATATATATATATATATATATATATATAGCCTAGCGGCAGCATTCCCGCCTGTGGCACAGGGGTCTCGGGTTCGATCCTGGCTGTTGGAGGTTTGTATGATATATATATATATATATATATATATATATATATATATATATATATATATATATATATATATATATATATATATATATACACTTATATATACGTATACGCACATAGAGCTGGCCATAAACCTAAAGTAACTACACCAACAAACATATACGTAAGACTTTCCTGTCTTAAATCACTTCCACGACCCCTCAAGTTTCAGTAATCGGACCCAGTGGTCAATGTGACCCTTATTCTGTTCTGTATATTTTCTATACACACTGCGACGCGTTACTCCTCCCTTTCCTTAGGATGTTTGGCGTAACTCCAGTGGTCGTCGGCATTAACTTCATTTTCGATATCAGCAACTGTGGTTGGTTTCAACTGTGGTTGGAGTCATCTGTGGTTGGAGTCATCTGTGGTTGGTCTCAATTGTGGTTGGAGTCATCTGTGGTTGGTCTCAATTGTGGTTGGTTTCAATTGTGGTTGGAGTCATCTGTGGTTGGAGTCATCTGTGGTTGGTTTCAACTGTGGTTGGTTTCAATTGTGGTTGGAGTCATCTGTGGTTGGTCTCAATTGTGGTTGGTTTCATCTGTGGTTGGTCTCATTTGAGGTTGGTCTCGACTGAAACACTCTGTGCCAAATGGCGAATCAGAGGGTCGAGCGGGACCACAGATTAAGTGGTTCTGTGACTGAGGAAGAATTCAGGACACCTCCTTCCCTCAGAGATGCAAAATATTCCGAAGTGGTAGTTTACCCTTGAAAAAAAGAAAAAAAGAAAATGGGAACCGTAACCTTGCGACTAACTCAACTCGCATTAAATGCTTAAAACATAAGAGAATGAAGCGGCGTTTCTTCATGATGCAGCTTTTTTCTTTTCCACACACTTTATGTAAGTGTATTTGTTCATCGTCCCATTGATGTAAATATGGCAGCCAACAAAAGACAGTGATGCCATCAGCATTGAGGTTATCAGTTTCCAACTCTTCAGGGAAGCGGTTCCAAGATCCATACCGTCATCTATGATCGTATTCAGTTAGTGTTATAAGGTAAGAACCCTGAGTCTTCCTCCTCCAGGATTCATCGCACTGATGTGCGGCTGATTCTCTCTTCGTCTTGCATGACCTGTGTACACTTACCTCCTCCAGGCGTTGCCATCCAGCATTCAGTACTGTCTGGAAACGCGAACAATCAAGACTTCTCAGTATGGGAGGCGTAGGCAGCGACTGGCAATGGGGACCATAGGTGGGAAAGAGAGCTTGGTAAGGTCACGGAAGATGTACAAAAGGCAAATGGATGAAGAAGGCTAAGATGATTCATAGGGAGCCAGGGGAATGAGAGAAAGCCAGGGAGACGAAGAGGGGAAGAGGAACATCCCGGATGATGAGGTAGGGGAACGAGGAAGCAGGAAGATGAAGAAGAGAGCCAGGAGGACGAAGAGAAGAGCTAGGGGGGATGGAGAGGAGAGCCAGGGAGACGAAGATGTGTTCGAGAAGAGAATAAGAGCCAGTGGAGCGAGGAGATGAACCAGTGGGACGTGAAGAAAAGATCATGGGACGAGAAGAGGAGCCAGCCGGACGAAGTGAAGATCCAGGCGGACGAGGAGAAGAGCCAGTGGAACCAGGAAAAGATTCAAGGCGACGAGATAGAGAGCCATGCGGACTGGGAAGGGCCAAGGGGAAGGAGGCTTGGGGGAGCCATGGGGACGAGTGCCTACCTACGAGTACCTATGACGAGATTTTGTTAAAGTGGAACTCGCAGTGTGTTTTTCTCGAGGAATTAACCCTTTTGTTCTGCCACCAGATTTGTTAGATAACCGTCTGTTCTGGATTCAACCGGGTATTGATCTCAACCATAGATCTAATTTTCTTTCAAGTTGTTCCTCGCCTGTTTCTTGTTATTCCTGAAATTTCGTTGCGATGTCTTTCTATTTTCTTTCATGGCTTCAGAGGATGCGTAAGATAGCAGGGTGAAGGAGGAGAAGGAAGAAGAAGAAGAAGAGGAGGAGGAGGAGGAGGAGGAGGAGGAGGAAGAAGAGGAGGAGGAGAATAGCAATGATGAGAGGATGAGAGCCAAGGGACCGAGATAATCCAAGGGGAAAAGAAATCGCTGGGGGACAAGGACTTGCCAGGGAGACGAGAAGGAGAGACTTAAGGGTGAGAAGGGTGGATAGAGGTGGATCAAGGATGGTGTCTGGAGGGAAGTGAGTAAGAAGAAGTGGATGAGGAAGATTGAGAGATAAGGTGGGAGAGAGAGAGAGAGAGAGAGAGAGAGAGAGAGAGAGAGAGAGAGAGAGAGAGAGAGAGAGAGAGATGAGGTGGGGAGAGATGTAGGGAGACGGTGTCTCACAGACAAATCCCATACGTCTTTTCCAGACACACCTCGTCTGTCTCTCGTAGACACGCCCATCTGTCCCCCCGAGACACACCCAGTCTGTCTCTTCCTGACACACCCAGTCTGTCTCTTCCAGACACAACCAGTCTGTCTCTCTGACACACCCCGTCTGTCTCCCTCAGACGCTTCCTGTCTGTCTGTCCTAGACACATCCCGTCTGTCTATTGCAGACAAATTACCTCTGTCTCATGTTCACTCTTAATCTCACGAAACTTTCGCTCACATAAATTCTCTCTCTCTCTCTCTCTCTCTCTCTCTCTCTCTCTCTCTCTCTCTCTCTCTCTCTCTCTCTCTCTCTCTCTCTTCCATGCACATAAATTCTCATAGACTCTCCCTGTTTTACCGACCAGACGGTGGGATGGGTTGGGTCGGAAGCCAGGAGAGAGAGAGAGAGAGGTAGGTGGGGTGAGTGAGGGGAGGGGGGTGAGGCAGTTCAGAGGGTGGGGTGGCTTGGGGGAGGAGACCAGTAGAGAGGACAGAGGGAAGGGGACTGGGTGGAGACTGATAGAGAGGGCTGGGTGGATGTTGGAGGCCGCCAGGAGAGAGTGAGGAGTAGGTGGTTAAGGTGTAGGTGGGTGAGATGTAAGTGGGTGAATGTAGGTGGGTGAGGTGTTGGCGAGTAGTGTGTACATGGGAGCCCCTTGGAGGGACAGACAACAAGAGACCAGTTGGTCAGGCTTAGCATGATAGTAGAAACAGGATAGCGAAGCAGAAGGCTACCTACTCTTCCATTTCTCCCTGTGGCTCAACCGTCGGCAGATAAAGAAAATATGAGGGGAAAAAATACTGTATCATATTTCATGGAGAGGGAAGGAGGTGGGGTGGGGTCGGAAGAGGATGTACACTGCCATGGGAATTCTATAGGAATGTGCGGACTTTGGAAGGAGAGGGTTTCCTACCCTTAACAGCTACACCACAAGGGTTGGATCTTGCTTGATGATAGCGAAAGATAAGAGATGATTGATAGATAGGATTATTTACAGACGACACGTATCATTTGAGGGTATGTCTAGTCTTGATTTGAATATATTGAGGGTTTTTGCATTCACAACATCTGGAGGTATTTATTCCAAAGTTCAGCCACTATACAAGTGGGAAAAAATATCTACTCAGGTTGCTATCACATGTTCTTTTTGTATTCATACCGGTTTGGCTAGTCATGAAGATCTCTATCTAAAATAGAAAAAAAAATCTTATGTTATTTTGTCGATTTCGTTAGTATTTCGGAAATTATGTTAGGTTTCATGTTCTCCAATTTTTGTGAGATAAATCTGAAGATCTATGAGCCTTTCCTCATAAGGCCTCTTCCCGAGGAAAGAGATTGGTTTGGTTGCTCTTCTCTGAATCTGTTTTGATTTGTTTGATCTTAGATTAAATGTGGTGACCGGGATTGAGCAGCGTATTCCAAGTTAGGTCTATACAGGTTTATTATAAGAGACAGTTGTTGTATCTATTATTTTCTAGTTTATGTTTTTGGCTTTGATTTCTTACGTCCTTTGTGCTTCATCGTATAGACATAAACATTGCTCACGGAATTCATCGCTGAAAAACCTTCTATGGTACATTTTGTACTCGTGACTTATATCTTTGGTACCAAAGTGCCTCACCCTTCATTCGTGTACGTTGAAATCCATTCGCCATGTCTGTGTCCACTCCGTCAATTGGTCTACATTCCTTTGAATCCTTGGGTAATCTTTCTCCCACTGCGTTGTAATCTCTGATGTAATGTCATCGGCAAATTTCGAGATTCTATTTGGATAAGTCTTGTCTCTAAGTCGTTGATGATGTAGATGATGAAAAGTATGGGTACCAGCACAGAACCTTGAGGGACGCCAGTTATGAAGCGAGTTCGGAAGATACTTCCCCATTGAATGCCACTCCTTGTGTCCTTTCTCAGAACCCGTTCGCTATCTTTAGAATAACAGACCCAATTTCCCAGGCCGTGAGCTTTGATTATATCTAGACGATCTTTCTTATCGTTTGCTATCGAAGGTTTGCCGAAGACTTAAGAATATAATGTCAGAGTGAGCTGGGGGTCCCTCTGATGTTATGTGCTTGGGTCTATCATGAATATGACTTAGGCATTCAGTCGATCGACTGACACTTTATCATCTTTGTAGATTTAACCAATTTGTTTCTAGTTATGGTTTGTCACTTTTACTAGTGCTAGGAGCCAGTAGAGAGGGAGGACTGGGTTGGGGAGGAGGCAAGTAGAGAGGGTAGGGAGAGCAGTCTAGAGGCCTGGGTGGGTGAGGGAGGATACTAGTACAGAGGGCGGGGTGGGTGGGTGGGAGTGGAGAACCAGTACGGAGGGTGAGGTTCGTTGGAGAGGAGACCAGTGCAGAGGTTAGGGCGAATGTAGGAGACCAGTAGAGAGGGTGGGATGGATGGGTGGGGAGGAGGAGGCCATAAAGAGGGTGGGGTGGTTGGGTGTGGAGGAGACCATTACAGTGGGCGGGGTGGGTGTGGAAGCAGGAGGCCAGTAGAGAGGGCGGGGTAGGTAGGGGAGGAGACCAGGATGCTGGTGGGAGGTGAGGTGTGACTGGGTGGAGGGTTGTCCCCCCCACCTTACCCACCCTGCCTTTTGTACGCGGGTTGGGTCAATACGGCGGCCGCTGATGCCTCCTCCTCCACCACCACCAGCTCCAGCTGCCGCCCTGGCCAGGTATGTGCCCCTTGCAGGTGTGGCGCCACACCTGTCGAACACACCCCCCTGGCCAGCCAGTAGCCTCCTCGTGCTGTACGGGGAGGCAATTCAACACCCGGTGAGGGGCTCCCCCTCTGTCTCTTAAAATTTTTCCTCGGCTGTCATAAATCGTTTTAGATTTTAGTACGCTGTCCGCGTTCACAGTACCGTAACCCAGTTTATTCCCCTCAACAACGACTCTCATACCTCAGCCATATACTTCTCCTCCTCCTCTATCTTTCTGAACGGATTTCGTGGTTCGTTTCGGGGTGTAGCCTCTGGTTGTTCTATCTTTGAATCTTTCGAAGAACTGTTGATCGTCGACGCCGTCAGACTGGTTTTGAGCCTTAATGTTTGTGTTTAGGTCAGCCCTTTACCCCTCCCTCTTCTATGGTGGAGAAATTTATGGCTTCTAACCTTGTAACTCATTTCATTTAACTGTAGTACCACCTTCGTTACCTTCCTCTAGACTTTCTCCATCAGATCTTTATGCTTCTTCCACTGCTTTGAGCATATCTGAGAAACATGGCCCAGTTCTGGCTAGGAAGTGAACAACGTATTCAGTATTTCCATACCTGTATACATGAATGCAATTCCTATTCTTACCAGCAGACAGTTTGTCTCCCTTACTGTGGTCTCTACTGAAGAGCTCGCTTGAAAGAAGAGGGAAGACACGGGAGGCAGTTGTAGAAAACAGATATTACGAGGACAGGAACCACTGAAGAAGACTGACTGGAAGGGCAGCGATTAAAAGACTTCCAGTAGCCTACCTGGCATCTGGATGTGAAAGGTGATAAACCATTGTGCTAAGGTGGGACTCTGGTGGCATGTTAGGGACTATGTCGACTCCGAAGTTCCTCTCGTACGCATATTCCACCACATTATTCCAATTTGTCGTGTCCTATCCTCATTACATGGCTATTAATCGGGTTCATTTTCATTAACCATATACCAGATCAACTCTGGAGCTTGTCTAGGTCCACCTTGTAAGATGATGTCAATCCTTCTCTCCTATTGCTTTCTTGATAATCTTGGCATCATCTGCAAACATGTTCAGGTAGGAGTCCAATCTTTCGGGCAAGTCATTTCCATAGATCAAGAAGAGTAATGGTCCCAGGACAGAACCCTGCAGAACGCCGCTGGTAACATCACCCCTTGAAGATTTAGATTCTTTATCGGGCTCTTATGTTCCACGATGTACGATCCACCTAGGTTTCTCTCTTGCCTAAGACGAAGCGTGGAAATGATAAAGTACGTTATACATGATCTCCTTTTTCCTGGCACCATGCTGTCTCTCAGTTGGGTAGTTTCGCCTTTGCAAGAAATCCCTCATTGGCTTATTGATTATCTTTTTAATCACTTCACATGCTCGTCTATAGATGAGCGCATCATCCCGGTCTCCTTTGCTAAAGATAGGCATGACGTGTGCCTTCCACTACTCCATCAGCACCTTAACATCTTCCAGTGATGTATATGAACAGCGTTGCAAGTGCTGTGTCAAGTGTACCCGCACAGTCTTTAGCACAACTGGAGACATATCATCAGGATCACAAGCCTTAACCCAATTCAGTATTCTGTTTCTGCCTTTTCAAGATATTCCATAGCTTTCCATGACTTCCTTCCCATTCCATTCCGCTGGCGTTTGGGGCTAATAGTGTCTTCCTCTGTGAAACCACATCTAAACTTGTCATTCAGTTTTTTCACATATACTTGAACCATCGTCTGTCTCTGCTGCCTTGTTCACATTATCCTTTCAAAGTTTCCTTCCTCTTCCGTTTCCCTGCTCTCTTATACCTTACATCTGGTGGGTTCCTGGAATGCTGCCAAAATATTCTCGACAGTACATCCCTTTTGACGTCTTATATGGAACTACATCTCCCAATATTCTAGACCGTCTCTCTGTGTGTGAGACGAACAGTAGCCACATTCCTTCTCCTTTATTGTAAACTTCACAAAACCTTTTCACCGCAGTGCTTGGTTCCTGGCCACTGAACTCTATTGAGGGTTGATGTAATCATAGAAATTCTTCTGTACAATTTCCATGATTCTATCTCCTTTCTGTGTCTCGTTTCATCTGAGTCTTTCTACGATTCATTCGGCAAATAATCAAAAGCTATCATCACATTCTGGTGTGTCATACATGATCTTATGAGTTTCCAGTGCTACTGTGTGTGAAGACAAGATCCAGTTGTGATTGTGTTTCAAATCCTTTCCTCCTGGAGTACTCTGTAACATGATGGCACAGGAAAGCTTCCCATATACTCTCGAAGAACTTGTGTCTCCATGAGTCTAACTCTTTTATGAGAATCCAAATCCCTCGGTCATTCTCTTTATAACTGAAGTCTCCCATTATCAGCACTCTCCCATCTCTTAGCAGTGCGTTTTTCGCCGCTTCGTAGACCTTCCGCATCATTCCTTCACTGTTATCACTGAAAGTTTATTCCAGTTCATCAGAATTCTCCAGAGGATTACATGTCATCAACACAGCTTTGTCATAACTTACTTCATTCATTTTCCCCCACTCTTTGTTGTTCAAACTGGCTATGTCTTTCAAAACTTCCAGAAACTTGAGACTCTTCCTTATAAAGAGAGCAAATCCTCATCTTCCTCTTGTCCTCTCTTTCCCTCCTTATTTTTCTGGATCCCTCTGGCCAGAGCAGGTAAAATATTACCTCTTCAGTTAAGTTCTGTCTTAATAACTCCCAAAATATTAGGTGGATTTTCCCTAATTCTATCCTTGAGTTCTAGCCATCCATACCACTCATGACTCAGTCCATCTGCATTTGTTGACCATTACTCTCAGTCTTAACATTTCCATCGCCCAACATTCTTTAACCTTTCTGCAGTGCTGACGGGGCTGTTCTAACTTCCCAGCCTCAGGTGTGCATCTCTCTGTAGATGAGGCACCTTACCTGTGGACTCAATTGCTAGGTGTATGTGTGTGAGTGACCTTGTGTGTACAACTGAAGTTCCTCGGTGAGTGTCTGTGTGGTGAGATGTGTGGGGCTGGAAGACCCCCAGGGAACGTCTGGTGGTAAAAAAGCTTAGTTAAACGTGGCAAGATATTACCGTAGACTTTGTCACAATGCCTCTTGGCCTTTTACCATGCGGACCTCCACCTGACGATCCCCATTACTTGGTGATCCATCACCTGATGGTCTGTTCATTGGTGATCCGCTACTCTGTGGTCACTATCTGGTGGTCCAATGTGCCTGTTGGGCCATCACCTAATGGTCCATCAGGTCCACTACGTGGCCATCAAATCTGGAATTGGTTGGACCATTGCGTGGTGGTACCCCATCTTATAGTTCACAGTCTGGTGATCCACTGACTGGTGGCTCAGTACCTGGTGCCCCAGTACCTGATGGATCCCAGTATCTGGTGGACTAGTAAATATGGAGGTTCACTATCTACTGACTCAGTTCCTAGTGTTCCACTACCTGATGGCCCAGGACCTGGTAGTCCACTACCTGATGGCCCAGGACCTGGTAGTCCACTACCTGATGGCCCAGGACCTGGTAGTCCACTACCTGATGGTTCAAGACCTGTTAGTCCACTACCTGGTGCACCAGGTCCTGGTGACCCATGAACTGGTAGTCCACTTCCTGTTGGCTCATAACAAGGAGTCCAAGTACCTGGTAATCCAATACCTAGTGGCCCTAGTCCTGGTGATGTACTTCCTGGTGGTCCAGTTCTAGATGGTCTATTGGCTTGAGGTCCAGGTCTCGGTGACCCTGGACCTGGTGACCTGGGAGCTGGTGTCCCACTACCTGTTGGTTACCTTGTTACCCAGGTCTTGTTGACCTAGTACCCGGTGGTTGACTACCGGGTAACCCAGTACCTGGTGGTCCACTCCCTTGGGGCTCAGTGCCTGGTGGTCCAATACCTCGGGACTTACTGTATGGTGGTCCACTATCTGGTAGTCCACTGTCTGATGGTCCACAACCAGGTAATCCACTACTTGGTGGTCCACTTCTTGGCGACCCACTACCTGGTGCACTACAACCTGGTGGGCCACTAGCTGGTGGCCAAGTACACAGTGGTTTACCACTTGGTGGTAGACGTGCCTTACCACTTAACAGTGATCATATATCTTGTGGTCATACATTAGTGGTCATACATTAGTGGTCATACAACCCTGGACATACACCAATGGTCATACACCCATGGTCGTACGCTAGTGGTCATACACCAGTGGTCATACACCAGTGGTCTTACAACCACAGTCATACACTAGTGGTCATACACTAATGGTCATACACCAGTGGTCTTACAACCATAGTCATACACTAGTGGTCATACACTGATGGTCATACACCAGTGGGCATACACCAGTGGTCATACACTAATGGTCATACACAAATGGTCATACAACCGTAGTCATACACCTATGGCTGAATACACCTACTGCCAAGCACTCATGGTTACAGACTCATGGCCATACTCTCATGGTCTCATACCTCCACGGACATACTCATAACACATCCATACACTCCCCCTCCGGAGAGCGTGACGCCAGCATGTTAACTATACAAACCTGTTCTTACCCTTAAGAGGAGACGCCTCATTCATACAGCCTCCGGGCCTCCATTCATACATTCACTCGCTCAATACCACCCATACGAACCAGCATTCATACACGCCGTAGCCTTTACCATTCATACAAATCTCAGATTTCAAATGTTCGTTCTCATATATATATATATATATATATATATATATATATATATATATATATATATATATATATATATATATATATAAAACCTTTTCATAAGCCTTAGTAAAATTTGGGAACGATTCATACACAACAAAAATCTTATATCTTACATATGGTCTATATCCATTTATACAGTCCTCCCATAATGCTATATATACACTAAATCTATTAATACAAACCCTCATACAATTTCAGAAAGTCTCGACACCACTCATGCGTTGTGGCACCATTCATACACACCCTTCATACACACCCTACCACCATACTGGTACGACCACACAAGCCTAGCATTACTTGGAACTGTATCTATTTACCCTTCCACCATCTTACACTATGCATACAGTCTGGGATTATTCATGCAGACTCCGGCACTATCTATACGCTATGGCATCCCTCCTACACCGCCCTTACGCTACTCATATACATTCTAGTAGTGACATTAATACACACACACACACACACACACACGTTCTGGCGTCATCTATGTGGCGCTGTTACCATTCATGCTCGCCCTGGCACCATTCACACACACGGCACCATTCACCATTCTCACCCCCTCGTCCCGAGGCATCCTCCCTCCACCCACCCCGGCGCCCCCGAAGCACTCGCTCGACCTGCCCGGTGTCGCCACAGCTTGAAGTTTTCTTTAGTAATCTTGCTTGCTGCAACACTGTGACATTCTGTTTTCTATATATTTTTACTTATACTTTGAACTGAAAAAAATGACACATTTGTATGATATGAATAACCACTACACTTATACTATTAATAAGTAATAAAAAAAAGGAATTGAGACTTTGCTCTCAGTACCCGATCGTCTGTGGTATATTTGTGTCAAGCACGAATGCTGTCCTTCGTGATTTAATTTGTTTACAATGGGCTAAACTGGTCGATGGCCAGTTAAAACGACCAAGTTAAATATCAACGACTCTCGTGAGATAATTCTCGACCTGTATCGCACAGAGCAAGGATTTGAAAGGTTGTCTATATGTAAAACTTCGGGTCACTTGATATTACCATATGGACCGTCGCTAAAAATAAGAAATGTAATTCTCTCTCTCTCTCTCTCTCTCTCTCTCTCTCTCTCTCTCTCTCTCTCTCTCTCTCTCTCTCTCTCTCTCTCTCTCTCTGTTTACCTAAGGCAATATTCTTTTAGATTTTCCCGTGTTATTTTTCATTACTGTAGCGCCGACGTCGAGGGAGAGCGTAAATCAGGCAATTAATATGGATGCAGGAAATCACAGCAATACGGGGGCATTTCTTCTTCATGGAGCGATGACATGGCAAGCAAATATTTGAACATGTGGCAACGTTGGAAGTCTTGTAAGCAGTCTTCGCAGGCAAATTCCTCTTCAAGGTTCCTGTAAAATAGATGACAGACGGTTAAGACCTCATTTAAGTTATTTTTGAAAGACGTTCTTCAGCAAGTTTTTCACAAGTATGAAATATCTCCACAAGAATAACATTAGTATACCACGCAGCAGTTACTCTCAGAGAATGGGGTTGATATCAGGAGGCAAAATTAAAAATATTTTCATTCATATGACATTAATCGAGTAAGATATTTCGTATTGATAGGACGTGAATGTTCCACGTATAGATAAAACTTATGCATCGAATACGCTAAGTCTATCTTGTGAGAAACGACTCTGAAAAATACACTTAGAAAAAGTGGAGTGGCATCTGAGCGGAGCAGGGTTGTCGTGCGGGCGAGACTCAGGTGCTGCTGGCTGGTGCAAGTGTGAGTTGGACTGTGGCAGGCGGGAGCGGGCCCGCTCGTGACCTCAACGCGATCGATAATTACCTTCCCAGTACGAGTCGACACCGATGCAGGTGGGGATGCGATTTGGATGGAAGAGTGTGCTGGTGTTGTGGTGATTGTCTAAAGAAAGGGGCTGCCGTTTTGAATGAATGATAACCACTGTTGGCGTGGCCCCGAAACATGGACAAGCGTGTGCTTTAGGTGAGGGTTCCCCCATGCGCCTCCCCGCAGCCAAGTTAGCTTGCATTTCAATGAAGGGCAGGCGAGCTGCAGTGCTGTTTACGAAAGGAATCGGTGGCCAAGGGTGTTGATTAGGGCAAGGAGTGCCAGCGGATGGTCCTCTGGCCGTGTTGTTGACCTCGAGTGACACGTGTTTGGCCTCAGATGCCGTGGATGAGGACTCGTTGGCACTATGTAGAGGAGGGGACATAACCATGTTGTCCTCGCCGGGGGTGTCCGAAGGTAAGACATGAACTACTCTTCTTGTTGTTGTTGATGATGTAAAATGTTGTTGTTGGTTGTACGTATTTGTTTACGAGTACACCCGATGCATGTTATGAGAATAGTGACATTTAATTATGCTCAGGTATAGTTCCGCCAGCAGTGTGGTAGTAGTTTATATAGGACCCTTATGTAACAAATGGTAACAACCTCATTTGTTAAGTATCGTTACGTAAGGGCCATCGGTAAGTAGCTAACCATCTGACCCATCATTTGTACTGACTTGGCGAAATTCAGATACGCCATAAATGTCGCATCTAGTCAGCCAAAGGGGGATAGATGATTTGGTATTGCGTATGATCGGCCATCGCCAACACTTGACGCATACTGTGGCAGTTTATTTAATCATGAATTTATATGATTATACGACAATGAGAGAAATTTCCTCATGGGTCATATTTATTAACCTACTCTTGGATTTATAGAGACAAGAGCAATACTGGGGAAATTAAAGTGATAGGTAAGTTATGATGTATATAGTTGCACCATCCACCTCGTAAACAGTGCCACCCGCCCTATGAATGTCTACACCCGATAATAGTGCCTCCCGCCCCATGAGTGTCTACACCCGATAACAGTGCCCCATGAGTGTTTTCTTTATAACAGTGACTCCCGCCCCATGAGTGTTTCCACCTGATATCCTTGCTCCATGAGTTCTCTTTTACCCTATCGCAGTGCTTCTCGCCCCATTAGTGCCTCCTCTCGTTGACAGTGCCCCATGAGTGTTTACACAGTGACAGTGCCTCCCACCCCGCGAGGGTCTCTACCCGATAGCAGTGCCCCATGAGTATTTCTTTAACTGTATAACGGTGCCTCTCGCTCCATTAATGTCACCTCTCGTTAACAGTGTCCCATGAGTGTTTACCCACTAACAGTGCCTCCCGCCCCATTATCAGTGACTCAAGAGTGTTTCGTTTAACGTATAACAGTGCCTACAGCCCCGCTAGTGTCTCCTGCCACTAACAGTGCCCCATGAATGTTTACCCAGTAACAGTGCCTCCCACCCCATTAGTGTCTCCACCACATTTTAAACAGTCCCTTCCGCCTCATGAGTGTTTACCCTATAACAGTGCCTCCTGCCCCGTGAGTGTGTCCTCCCGATAACAGTGTCCCATGAGTGTTGCCGCCACCCAATAGCAGTGCCTTCTGCCCCCTGAGTGCAGCCGTCTAGACCTCATAATTGCCCCTCATAGCTACCTCATACTGGTGCTTTCCAACATCCATGAGCGTTGCCTCTCCCATACTCATAGCAGTTCCTAATGTAACTTATAACCATCTTATACCTCATAATCCTCCTCCTGTACATCATGACCATCCTCTTGTATTTCATAGGCATCCTGTTCCTCATAGCCGTCTTTTTTGTACCTCATAACCATCTTCCTATACCCCATAGTCATCCTTCTGTACCTCATCCTGTCCCAGTGGTCATCCTTGTGTACCTCATTAACTATCATCTTATCCCCAAGACTATTCTCTTTTACCTCATAACTGTCTTTGTTCATCTCATTACCATCTCCTTATCTCATGACTATCATCTTGTACCTCATAGTCATCCTTTTGAACTTTACAGTCGTCCACCTATACTTCATGATGATAATCCTTTACCTCATAACCATCCTTCTATACTCATAGCCATTCTTCTGTACCTCATAACCATAATCCAGTACCTCACGTACTTCCATGAGGGAACCTGACCCTCCTTCCCTCACAGTAGATACCTCATCCCATAACGTTACATTGCAACCCAAGAAGTAGCTTCATTAACCTCACAGTAGTGACTCATGGGTCGGTCCTGTGTCGTTGCCTCTGTCACCTGCTGGCAGTGCCTCTGCTGACACTGCCTCTATTGCCTCTTGACAGTGACTCGCCTCTTGACAGTGGCTCTGGCCTCTTGACAGTGGTTCCTCGTAATCAGTGCCGCTCACCTCTTGACAGTACCTCTGCAGTCTTGACAGTGACCCTTATGTTGGTAGTGTCTCGTACTCCTTGGCAGTGCCCATCGACCCATAGCAGTGCATGTCTCACCCTTTGGCAATACCTCTCATCCTCTTAGCAGTGTCTCACCCTTTGACAGCGAATCTCACCCCTTGACAACGCCTCTCACCTATTGACAATGCCTCTAACCCCTTGACGGTGTGTCTTTCACCATAACAGTGCCTCAGTGGACCTAGCAGTGCATTTTCTAGCCATCACTCTGCCTTAACAGTGCTTGTATAGTCCTGACAGAGCCTTCCATACCCATAACAGTGACGTAACTGATATGTATTTAATTTCTTTAGAATATATATATATATATATATATATATATATATATATATATATATATATATATATATATATATATTCCTATGAGTCCACGGGGAAAATGAAACACGATAAGTTCCCAAGTGCATTTTCGTGTAATAATCACATCATCAGGGGAGACACAAGAGAGAAATATACAGTCATAGTAACTATAAACAGTACGTAATAACAGTATGCAAATGTTCAGCTTCCGCTGGCCGAACTATCGTGTGAATGTGAATAGTTGCTGGTAAGTTTGATGGCTGGGGTGTGGTTCCCGCCGGGAGCGGCCAGCCTCACGATGTTGACGCGCATCGTCGCTAAGGCACAAGACGACACGGCCGCTGGGGGAGTAAGCGAGTTTTAATTCGCTCAATAAAGCCTCTTATTTGTTTTCCGTTTGGGAGGAATGATTATACAACTTTATTAACTACCTTCGTCTTAATACATTTTCAAATGCTAAATTCAAGCAGGATATACAAAAAAAAAAAAAATATAGTTTTGTCTCCCAACTTTGGCGCCCGTTTTCTAGTGACCGATGGCGATCATGTCCGGAAGACGTGCGGAAGAAGTTGTTGTTCTGATCGTTTGCTGCTTGTTGATCTCTCGGTCTTGGACGAGTATAGGTAAAGCTTAACCACGGCGTAACCCATGACCAGATTCAGTGCCCATTGTCACCCATTGCCGTGGGTTCTATCTGAGGGATATTAGGGTGTTGGTGGATAGATGTATGGGATCATTTCAATGATGAAAATTGAATTAAGATTCCCGCCTGCTGTTATGAGTGAGCGAATGAGTCCTCCAGGGAACGTTTTCTGTGGGCAAAGCTCAGTATATTTCTCATAATTCTGTTTTCTTTAGTAACTTTAAGTAATCATATGTAGTACTTAATCATCATAAGGATTATATAATTACATTAAATTTGTTTGTGCATTACATTACGATTATATTTTTTGTCTGCAAATTACTGCAGATAATTGTGACTCATTTGCTTTTGTGATAATATTTCTATTTTCTAAACTGTCGTGAAGCATTAGTCAGTGTTCTTTTGACAGACTGACTCATGGAAGTGGAAAGAATTTTGAGATTGAATGGAAAAATGATTCGGATCACCCTGGCTACAGTGACCAGCGGCTGGAGCCACTGTCCAACCCATTAATTTGACGCATGATTTTTTTTTTTTGAAGTGTTTGGTATTCCTTGGATATGTATGTGTGCACAGCCATGGTAAGGGGAGAGGCGAGATCTGGTTCTTAGTGGCGCTGGTACGCTTGTGGTGAGGTGGGAGAGGCGAGATGTTCTTAGTGGCGTTGGTACGTTGGTGGTGAGGTGGGAGAGGCGAGATGTGGTTCTTAGCGGCGCTGGTACACTAGTGGTGAGGTGGGAGAGGCGAGATGTGGTTCTTAGCGGCGCTGGTACACTGGTGGTGAGGTGGGAGAGGCGAGATGTGGTTCTTAGCGGCGTTGGTACGCTGGTGGTGAGGTGGGAGAGGCGAGATGTGGTTCTTAGCGGCGCTGGTACACTAGTGGTGAGGTGGGAGAGGCGAGATGTGGTTCTTGCGGCATAGGACCATTGGTGGTGAGGTGGGAGAGGCGAGATGTGACTCTAGCGGCGTACGTCCACTGGTGGTGAGGTGGGAGAGGCGAGGAGTGACTTTGATTACCAAAGTGAACTCTTGAGGACGACAAGACGACCCTGGGGCACAGTGGTGTGACCGTGTTCAAACATCGGCACGACCCCTTGATCAAGCCTGGCGGCCCTGATAACGACGGTACAGCCCTTGATGATGGTACAGCACCTTGACGACGGTACAGCAAGTTGACGACGGTGTAGGCCTTGATGACGGTACAGCACCTTAGCGACGGTACAGCACCTTGACGACGGTACAGCCCCTTGACGACGGTACAGCCCCTTGACGGCGATACAGCACCTTAACCACGGTACAGCACCTTGATGATGGTACAGCCCTTGACGACGGTACAGCATCTTGACGACGGTACAGCCCCTTGACGACGGTACAGCACGTTGACGACGGTACAGCACGTTGACGACGGTACAGCACGTTGACGACGGTACAGCACCTTGACGACGGTACAGCACGTTGACGACGGTACAGCACGTTGACTACGGTACAGCACGTTGACGACGGTACAGCACGTTGACGACGGTACAGCACCTTGACGACGGTACAGTACCTTGACGACGGTACAGCACGTTGACGACGGTACAGCACGTTGACGACGGTACAGCACCTTGACGACGGTACAGCACCTTGACGACGGTACGACCTTCTCACTTGACCTCCCCTTTGCCAATGGCTGGGTTTCTGCTTTGATCTCAACCTATTTTGGTCCAGAGTGTTTTCCCTGGTGTGATGCGCTCCCGACCTGCATGTTAACGGAGACTTCAGTGAAGACCTGCTAATGTTATTAGGGAGGAAGGTAATTATATCATGTGCCTATTTTTTTTTTCTGTGGTCAGTGTAATAGGTTATCAAAAGAATTCAGGAGATAATAGGCTAGCGCGAGAGTAAATGTAACCCACACAATTACTTTGTGTGTGTGTGTGTGTGTCTGTGGGTGGGTGTGTAAGGACGCCTCTATTTAAATAAAAGCCAAAACAGAAGACTGCTGGGAAAGTTGAAGGTGTAACAAAGAGATCGGATCATCTGTCAGCTGGAATGGTCACGGTAGAGACGTGACTGGGATAAAAGTGATGATTTCCATGTGTTTTCGAATCGGGTCGAAGCCCAAGGCAGGTGGCAGGTCGACCAACAGGGTAACCAACATTCGGGTTATAATGTTTGGTTATGATGTGGAGGAAAGACCCCAGCATCACCCTTGTCGGAGACGCACTAGTCAGGCAGTTGGCTATGAAGTTTTACCAGGGGAATAGAGATAGATAGGTGGCAGGTTAAGATAGATTGGTGTGCAGTATTACCATGAGGGCTAGGTTGGGGATAGATAGGTGGGCAGTATTACTATGAGAGCTAGGCTTGGGATAGATAGGTGGCAGTATTACTATGAGGGCTAGGTTGGGAATAGATAGGTGGGCAGTATTACCATGAGAGCTAGGCTTGGGGATAGATAGGTGTGCAGTATTACTATGAGAGCTGGGCTTGGGATAGATAGGTGGCAGTATTACTATGAGGGCTAGGTTGGGAATAGATAGGTGGGCAGTATTACCATGAGAGCTAGGCTTGGGGATAGATAGGTGGGCAGTATTACCATGCGAGCTAGGCTTGGGGATAGGTGGGCAGTATTACCAGAGGAGCTAGGTTGGGATAGTTAGGTGGGCAGTATTACCAGAGGAGCTAGGTTGGGATAGTTAGGTGGGCAGTATTACGAGGGCAACTGGGCAGGTAGGCATACCTTACAAGGTAGAGGTCGTCGTTCATCGCACAGATGAAGACATCAGAGTCGTCATCCAAGCTGGGAATAATGCTGTTGTACGAGGGAACACCTGAAGAGATGACGAATGTCAAACACTAATTGGAAAGCTTAAGGGAAGCCACAGGAAGGTTGTGATAGCTGGTCTTCCTCCACGGTGCGATGTTGGAGCAATATGTGAGTAGAGAGTGTGCTTGGGGACTGGTGACAGACTTGGAGCGCATTGGCGCGGTGAAAGTTGATTACCTAGATCTGTGGTGCAGTTTCATTGGGCTTAAGACATGTAATTTCCAATGTATCCCTCCTTCTCCACATATCCTTATCTATATCCCATTTTATTCATTCAGACTCACACCTCAGCTAACCTCTCCCTCAACTCTGCTGAACCTAAAAACCTTGCTTTTATTCACATTTACTCTCTACTTCTTCCAAACCAAGTTACCAGCTTCTGCAGTTTCTCATTCGAATCTGCCACCAGTGCTGTGTCGTAAGTGAACAAAAACTGTGTCGCTTCCCAAGCACCTTCATTTCCTACAGACTTCATACTCGCCCCTCTCTCCAAGGCTCTAGCATCTACCTCCCTCGTCACCCCATTGATAAACAAATTAAACAGCCACAGACCAGTCCTCACTTGTAACCACTCACTCACTCTCCTCTCCTCTTACTCGTACACACACCTTTCACTCTTGATTACAATTGCTCGCTGCTTCTGGCAGCTTTCCTCCCACGCCATATATTCTCAAGACGCCCCACAAAGCAGATACTTAATTTATAGAAAAAACCTATAGGGGAAGATGAACAGCTGGGCTGGCTTTGGACCTACTGCCGCAATCAGGGTTCGAACCTTTGCGCTCTATCAGAGGCGGCCCTTGAATACGTATCGGTCAGCGATCATTTTTTCTCGCCATTAACGTTTCTTCTTTTCCGAAAACCTCTACGAATCTTAACCCTCGCCTCCATAAGGTAATGATCAGACATTCCACTAGCTGCCTCTCTCGGCACATTCACATCCAAAAGTCTCTCTTTTACATGCCTGTCAATTGGTATGTAATCTAGTAATGCCCGCTGACCATCTTTCCTACCCGCATACACGAGTGCGTCCCTCTTTCAAAACCAGGTACTCCCAATCACCAGCCCTATTTCAGCACACAATTCCACATGATGTTCATCATTTTCGTTCACAGCATTGACTCCCTCATGCCCTGCATGCTATACCATCAACTGCCACATTACGACGTTTTGTTTCACGTAGATGAACACATTCAACACCATCAAAGTTGACTTTGAGGTAATTTTGACAATTTTTACATTAGGTTTCGCGGTTCAGACCGTGGAAGACGAAGGGAAAATGTGGGGTTAAAGAGAAGTTTAGATGAGTGACAGAAGCTTTGGAAAGCTAACTCGATTCTATCCAGCGGCCGAGATTGACAGCACTTATCACATAAAAGTAGAAATATTTATGTGTTCGTGACGTTTCCTTCGTCCGATGGTGCAGTGTGTAATTACGTATTTGTGCTGGACACGGAGGGAGTTCTGTTTACGTGGGGGGCCCCCCATCTCTTGATCTTTCTTTGTTATCAAATAGCTTTTTCAACTGTTCTTTTTTTCATCCTGTCTGCATTTCTCGGTTTTATCACTATTTTTTCAAATAGGTCGACGGAAATCTAACACATTGTTTAAGGTGGGGAAGCACGAGTGAATTATGAGCAAAGAGGATTTATCTCTTAGATTCGTCGGATACCCTGCCTATGAATCCTAGAACTTGGTTCATTTCCTTTACTGATTCTCTGTACAGCTTACTGAGCTTAAGGTTACTATAGATCATGACCCTCGTGTCTTTACCCTTTGTGGTTCAAAAGAATTCATGCAGCAGCTTGCCTTCTTGTTTTTGCTAATGGTCGATGTCAAAATTCTTTTGTCACTTGAGCCCAGTTAGTTAGTGTCTCTTTGTCAGCTTGAAGCTTCAGATGTTCCATTTCTGTCGCAGCTATATTTCCCAGCTTATCGTCATCAGCGAATTTTGATATCTTGCAATGCTGCCCATTATCATTATCATGATATATATTAGAAAGAGAACAGGTCCCAAGACTTATCCCTGTGGTACACCACTTGTTACGTCCACCATTTTAAGGATAAACTATTAATCACTGTTCTTTGTTTACGACCAATCAACCAATTCTTTTAACCACCAGATCACAGCTTTATCTATATCAAGACATTGATTTTGCTTGTAATCTATGATGAGTGAATTCCTCAAATGTTTTCAGAAAATTTAAGAAGATGGCATCAGCAACTTTACTTTCATCATCGTTGATTATACTATTAAAGAAATCAAAAGATCTGTCAAATTTGAACGATTTCGTGGAAAACCTTGCTGAGACACGTTGATTGCTTGGTGATCTTCAAATTGAGTTACATTCTTGTTTGGACTCTTGGATTCATTAAGTTTGCCAACGCTAGACGTTAAAGTAATCGGCCAGACAGGGACTTATTACCGGCTATTTTTTTTGATATCGGTGTTTCTCTGTGGCAAACCCAGTCCTCAGGAATTTCCCATTTGCGATTGACTTCCTGAAAAGAAGAATCCAGAGCTTATCTGTGAAATTTTTATCATAATTATTGCACTTAGATAAAGCGTTATCAGCACCAGCTTTATATATATATATATATATATATATATATATATATATATATATATATATATATATATGTATGTATTTTTTTCTTTTTTTTACCATACTTGTATTCCATTTTATGCTGATGATATACCTTGAATGTATATGTCAGTGTGTTGTGGAATGCTCTCCTCTCTTAGCAGTGTGATTGGGCTATTTAGGTGAATAGCCTTGTATATATTACGTCTCTCAGTAGCTCTACTGTAGACCATTTGAATATATCATATTACCTGGGGAAAACTTGGGGGGCAGACTCCATAGATCCGTTATCTGTCTCTTGATCAACTTGTGTAGATTCCTTGGATCTATCATCTGTGAATTCGCAGCGTTTATAGACCCTGACCTGTGATCTGGGGAGACGTGCAGACCCTGACCCAATACTCTGGGGGACGTGTAGACCCTGACCCATAATCTGGGGGACGTGGAGACCCTGACCCATAATCTGGGGGACGTGTAGACCCTGACTTATACCGTGAGGGATGTGTAGACCTTGGCCCATAATCTGGGGGGACGTGTAGACCCTGACTTATACCGTGAGGGACGTGTAGACCTTGGCCCATAATCTGGGGGACGTGTAGACCCTGGCTTGTATTGTGGGGGACACGTAAACCCTGATCCATGACGGGGGACGTGTAAATCCTGACCCATAATCTGGGGGACATGTAAACCCTGACCCATGACATGGGGTACGTGTAACCCCTTGACCCGTAATCTGAGGGTCGTGTAGACCCTGAACCTAGGGGTATGTGCAGATCCTGACCCTTTCACCTGTCCTGCCTCAGGTGGAAAGTGTTGTCTGTGTGGCCAGTGCAACTGCTGGTCCCCTCACCCATGCACTGACCTACCTCACCCCTTTTCGCTCTCCCTTTGTCCTGGTGGCGGCGCCCTCACCCTGACTCACCGTGGAGCCGGCTGACTCACAGGGCGTGTCGGAGACCAGACCGTCTTGCTGTTGCTAGGCTGACGCAGTGCTGTGATTGATTCGAATGTTTCATGACCTGGTTGAGTCATCTCCAGGTGGGGCGGTGACCTGGTTGAGTCATCTTCAGGTGGGATGGTGACCTGATTGACTCATTTTCAAGTGGGACGGTGACTTGGATGACTCATCTTCAGGTGGGTCGGGGACCTGGTTGAGTCATCTCCAGGTGGGGTGGTGACCTGGTTGACTCTAGGTGGGTCGGTGACCTGGTTGAGTCACCTTCAGGTGGGACGGTGACCCGGTTGACTCGCCTCCAGGTGAAGCGGTGACCTGGTTGAGTCACCTCTTGGTGGAGCGGTGACCTGGTTGACTCGCCTCCAGGTGAGGCGGTGACCTGGTTGGGTCACCTCCAGGTGAGGCGGTGACCTGGTTGGGTCACCTCCAGGAGTGTCCTTAGCCCTTTGAACACGACGGTGCGATCCTTGGGTATGATGGCCTGGTCATTGACAATACTGTCGTACCTAAGCCACGTACCACAGTGCTCAAGCCACGTACCATCAGGCTCAAAGCACGTACCATCATCATACTCAAGCCACGTACGATAGTGCTCAAGCCACGTACTATCATGCTCAAGCCACGCACCATCATGCTCAAGCCACGTACCATCATGCTCAAGCCACGTACCATCATGCTCAAGCCACGTACCATCATGCTCAAGCCACGTACCATCATGCTCAAGCCACGTACCATCATGCTCAAGCCACGTACCATCAGGCTCAAGCCACGTACCATCATGAATGAACGTTAATCTTACCTCTGGTTTGGTCTCTTTGTTTGGTCTGGTTTCGCTAATGATCAGAATATTGGTACCATTGAATTTATAACCTGTCGTGCTCTCCTTTCTTTCATGACCGTTCGCCAGTTTACTCTCTCTCTCTCTCTCTCTCTCTCTCTCTCTCTCTCTCTCTCTCTCTCTCTCTCTCTCTCTCTCTCTCTCTCCCTCCCTCCCTCCTCGCTTCCTGTGATTTGGAATTATACACAGGGTAATTCTTTGCCGTATTTTGGGTTCAGCTTAAGAGGTAGACGACGTATTTGTTCATTTTTGTATTTCCTGGGTAAGCTTCTTGTCACGTTCAAAATATTTCCTGTAATGATATATATATATATATATATATATATATATATATATATATATATATATATATATATATATATATGTGTGTGTGTGTGTGTGTGTGAAATAGTTAAACGTAAAGTTTATTATTCATTTTCCTGGTATTTTAATCTAAGCTTTGCCAAAATTCTTCCGGATTCAAAAAGCTCATCTGGGCCACTGATAGTTGGCGATCGATACGGAGAATCCTTTCCGTCTATATTGCTCTATATCATCCATTGGTCACTTCACTCTAGAACCTGTTTCATAGTGGTATACATCCTCTTTTTTTTTTCTCTAAAGTTTGCACTTTGGCAGTGAAGTATTGTACTTTGTCGTGCAGTCGTTGGCGGCGATGCATTCAAATCGTTAAAAAGAAATATATATGATTTTGTTTTAGGGAAAGGATATGATTTTGTTTTAGGGAAAGGATATGATTTTGTTTTAGGGAAAGGATATGATTTTGTTTGAGGGAAAAGATATGATTTTGTTTGAGGGAAAGGATATGATTTTGTTTTAAGGAAAAGATATGATTTTGTTTGAGTGAAAAGATATGATTTTGTTTGAGGGAAAAGATATGATTTTGTTTGAGGGAAAAGATATGATTTTGTTTGAGGGAAAGGATATGATTTTGTTTTAAGGAAAAGATATGATTTTGTTTGAGGGAAAAGATATGATTTTGTTTTAGGGAAAAGATATGATTTTGTTTTAGGGAAAAGATATGATTTTGTTTTCGAGAAAAGAGGTTATGGAATATATAGAAATATGAAATATATAGACTATACATATTGATCAATATTAATGGAAGAACTATGCCTCACATTTGAACAGTCCACGATTTCTTTTTCTCGCTTCAGTTTATAAGTACGATACAGATAAAGTGGAAGACAGAGTTATGCCCCATTATGTATGTTTATGTCACTGCATTAATTTTGAACGATGGGAAAAAGTCGCATTTAGAAAGAGATACATGTGAAATCTTGTGGTTAAGTTTGGTTGGATTTAACTAAGTTACCATTTGTACATTCCAAGATACGGGAAAGGTCAGAATTAAGAGAGTTAAAGTGTTTAGTAGGAGAAAGAGAATGAAAATTAGAGTGAGAAAGGGAGGGTAATTGACTTGACTTACGTAGAGCGGAATCGTCAATTTGAAAGTGAATACAAATGGAGGTTGAAGAAAGATCATTTATGGAGAGAAGTGAAAGGGCGATAGGATAGGACCCAGAGGGACACCGTTGTCGATAGAAGATGAGGAAGAAGGCGCTCCACCAACGACTTCCGTGATTGACCGGCTAAAGGGAAAGCTTTGCATCAGAGAAGAGGAGAGAAGCGGAAACTCCAATAGACGGAGGAGGTATCAAAAGCAAAGATTTGTGTCATATCCTGTCAAATGGTTCGAGACGTCAAGGCGTCAATGGTTCGAGGACTTCAAGATGCCTCGAGATAAGACTGATCAAAATGCTCAAGAGAAAAGTACAAGAGATGAGTCACATACGCTGGATCATCACTGGATTTTGCACTAAGAACCATATTAGTGACCAGAAAAGGAGGGAATGGGAGACTAAAAGTGTTTGAGATAGTGAGTCGAAGAAAAATGCAAAGGCTTTGGAGACAGCAGAAGTGAGAGCAATGGAGCGATAATTAGAAGGGTTATGGGTGTCTCCTTTTGTTAGGGGATGGGTTGCACCAAGGCGTGCTTCCAAGAAAAAGGAAAAGTTTGGATTTTGAGACGAGGGCGAAATAAGCAAGCATCGGAGCCAGTACAGACACACGTTTCTTGTAGATTCGAGGGGGGGTAATGCCTTTTAGGCCATACTACATTGTCCTTTTAAAAGTGAGACAGTTCTCCGAAGAACTTGCGTAACGAAAATGGAATATAAGTTCAGTGAGCGGAGATAGGAGAGGAGGATCAGACCCGGAATTGTTCAGAGTAGACTTGGAGGAGAATATGGCACTTCGATGAGCGTCTTTATCAGGCTGCAGAGTTAACTCTAGATCATCCAAGTCAGAAGTGAGGAAGAAGAAGAAACTTGTGGAAGTGACGGGAGATGCTTTTGGTTAAGGATGTAGGTACTTGAGAATCTAAGCCAGGTTTTGAGCTCGAAGTCCTTGAAGTGTTTATGCTCCTTTTTCTCCCACTGTCACGGCCGAGCCTTGAGAGGTTCTAAATCATGTTTTCACAATCTGGACCAAGTTTTTGGTCACGTACGGTGGCCTTAAAGACCGTCTTGAGGCCACCAGAGGGCCTGTTCTCACAGACCTTATAGATAACACTTTGCTTCTCTGCGCTTATTCAAAACAGGCGACCTAACAGCCTCAATCTATAATGATTGTAACTTAGGATCAAAGGCAAGATCCAAGGGTACCAGAGCCTGGCCTTAATAGCTAACAAAAGCCACCTTTGAAACTGATAAAAAACTTTTTTGTATAGAAATTTTTTTTCCCCTCCCCCGTGTGTAGCGACAGTTAACCCAGCTGAGGGTCTATGTTCTCAATTTTTGATATTTGCTTTTTTTTGTCGTTTACTTGGCCGACCTTCGTTTTCGTCGTTCCTCTTCTATCAACCTTGTTTGCTTGTAACATTACGTTGTTCTGCCATTTGATACACTTTATGAGTCTTCTTTAATATAATTGTGACTTCCTCATTCACCGTGCTGTACTTTTTTCAAGCATTTTCCTTACAGCGTCTGTCCTTCTTGCTACTTTCTGGACGATGTCTCTAAGGAATTCTTCCTATATCCCTCACTACACACTATTGTCCACCAGCAAATGTCAATCGACCATCTAGAAAAATGCTTCTTGATACATCATTTTAATCGTCTTATCTCTTAATCTCTCACATGTAATCAGAATACCGAATTTTCCGCCTCACTCACCGTTCCTCAGCCATGCTAGGGGACAGGATTCCAATGGTGTTCCCGTCGTGGGACGTGGGGGACTGTCAGTAAAGCCTTCCCTCACGACAGTGTCTTTCCCACACTGTGTCTTTCCCACACTAGTCTGCCGTCCGTGGTTGCGTGTGGCTGGGGTGACTGACTTAAGTGTATCATTCCATATTTTGCCCCATGTGAGGATGGTGCGGGGCAGCTGTATATTGTGAGCGTTCACCGTCGTACGACCACTTCGGTGGCTGTCTTGTGGGCATGACGGGGGTCGTGGGTCGTCTTGGGATACGCTGAAACGGTTGTTGTAGTGTTGTTGGGATAGTAGTAACTATAATGCCAGACGGTGGTCATCACTAGCAGTAACTATAATGCCAGACGGTGGTCATCACTAGCAATAGCTATAATGCCAGGCGGTGGTCATCACTAGTAGTAGCCATAATGCCAGACGGTGGTCATCACTAGCAGTAACTATAATGCCAGACGGTGGTCATCACTAGTAGTAGCGATAATGCCAGACGGTGGTCATCACTAGCAATAGCTATAATGCCAGGCGGTGGTCATCATTAGCAGTAACTATAATGCCAGGCGGTGGTCATCACTAGTAGTAGCCATAATGCCAGGCGGTGGTCATCACTAGCAATAGCTATAATGCCAGGCGGTGGTCATCATTAGCAGTAACTATAATGCCAGACGGTGGTCATCACTAGTAGTAGCCATAATGCCAGGCGGTGGTCATCACTAGCAGTAGCTATAATGCCAGACGGTGGTCATCACTAGCAATAGCTATAATGCCAGGCGGTGGTCATCACTAGCAGTAGCTATAATGCCAGGCGGTGGTCATCACTAGCAGTAGCTATAATGCCAGACGGTGGTCATCACTAGCAATAGCTATAATGCCAGGCGGTGGTCATCACTAGCAGTAACTATAATGCCAGGCGGTGGTCATCACTAGCAGTAGCTATAATGCCAGACGGTGGTCATCACTAGCAATAGCTATAATGCCAGGCGGTGGTCATCACTAGCAGTAGCTATAATGCCAGACGGTGGTCATCACTAGCAGTAGCTATAATGCCAGACGGTGGTCATCACTAGCAATAGCTATAATGCCAGACGGTGGTCATCACTAGTAGTAGCCATAATGCCAGGCGGTGGTCATCACTAGCAGTAACTATAATGCCAGGCGGTGGTCATCACTAGCAGTAGCTATAATGCCAGACGGTGGTCATCACTAGCAATAGCTATAATGCCAGACGGTGGTCATCACTAGTAGTAGCCATAATGCCAGACGGCGTCTGGATTTCTGACACATTATTATTTGGTGGATCGATGGTGCAAGTTCGTGGCTGAGTGATGTATGTGTGCTTGATGGGCCAGACACACGCTAACTGGTTCTTGCCGTCTCGTTCATCCATCTCTCTCTCTCTCTCTCTCTCTCTCTCTCTCTCTCTCTCTCTCTCTCTCTCTCTCTCTCTCTCTCTCTCTCTCTCGATTGCAAATGAGTAAAACCTCCGTTATAAGATACTTCGTAACGGTCTCATGACCTAGTTTGAGAGGGTGCGTTAGTGTGGGCGTGGCACCACGGAAGGCTTACGGTATGTCATCGTGGACGCGACGCAACGCAAGAGGTGACGTGACGTGACGACGCAAGACGTGACGCAAGACATTGTGTGCATCAAGCAGACCCGGAGATGCTGCTGGATAATACATCATGACTTGGAGTCACTGATGGATGATACATTATCACTTACGATCAGGATGAGAGAGAGAGAGAGAGAGAGAGAGAGAGAGAGAGAGAGAGAGAGAGAGAGAGAGAGAGGAATACAAAGGATCTGTTATACCAGCAGAACCGCTGGGTTCCTTCGAGGCTGTTTGTGACAGAGATATGAAACCCATAGAAAAATACTGTAAACTTTTCCTATAGCTAAGGACGCACAAATAAGGTTAAGTCTTGGATTTGAGGCGCGAGATGTTTACCTTGTCTATTCTTAAACGTAATCTATGGCACTGCTTTGAACCACTCTGACCTGTAAATCATTCCATATATGAATAATGGTGTTGAAGATCGATGAAGTACTTCGCCTCATTCGAGGCAAAACGCTTGGTTGCCCACGAGCTTGTAATCATTCCTTTGAGTGAGATGAAAGCAGATGAATCTATCCCTATGCAGCTCGTTAGGGAAGAATGGCTGTATCATGTCACCTCTTGACCTTCTTTATGTCCGGGTTGATTAGGTTCAAGTCGTCTGGTCGGCTCTCATGGGATGTTTTCCCCACCGTCTGGGAGTCCTGCTGGTACCAAGGGTTTGGCTGCTGCTCCCCACAGCTTCTGTGTGCTGACTGGCCCACACGAGGATTGGCTGTTAGGATGGTCTCTTGCTCCTCCTCCTCTTTCCCACGAACAGCTAAGCTATGGACTCCTCTTCCTTCATCTGTCTCTCCCTTCTCTCTCTTCACGTAACTTTCCATCCTTCAAGCGTTTCTACAAACACTTTTGGGGGGCTGTTTATGTACCCTAGGCTGAGCCAAGTACATTTTATCGACCCATCCCTCCGGGGTGGATGAACAGCTGGGTTGACTGCGGACCGACCGCTGCGACCAGGATGCTCGATCGTGGGCAGAGGTCCGTGAAGGCGTCACGGGTCGGGAACGCTAACCGCTGTACCACAGGATGTCCATAAACTTCCATAACTTCCGTTTTCTTTCAATATTTTCCTTTCACCCGAGTTGAGGGAGCGGGAGAGGGCTTGACTGGGGGGGGGGGGGGGTACAACAGTTAACCGTGCCACGTCGGTCACTAGACAACAAGACCAAAACAGCACAACTCTTATCATTGGTTACATTACGATTACGTCAGAAGGCGGTGGTGCAGTCGAGGATGTTTAATGATTACGACTGGTGAAGTTACGATTACCTCATTCAGTCGGCTTCCCATTCAGAGATAAAAAAGGAAACCCGGGCTTCTGAGAGAGAGAGAGAGAGAGAGAGAGAGAGAGAGAGAGAGAGAGAGAGAGAGAGAGAGAGAGAGAGAGAGGGGAAAGAAGATAATATCCCCCACTCCCCCTCTCTCTGTTTTCCCCTCCTCCTCCTCCTCCTCCTGATGGTTCCTACCTGATCAATGAGAGAGGGGAGGGCGGCCGTGATTGGTGGAGGTGGGAGACCACGCCCATATCTCGCCAGTCATTGACAATTTGAGGTCTGGGGAAGCTGGTATTGATTGTTGCTACCAGTGGGCAGGAGGGAACGTAGCGCCTAGAGCCTACCTTGTTGATGATGGTCTTGGCATTAGCTCCTCATCCTTATTCTGCCTCTGGTATATGTATATATATACAGAGGGGGCCATAGTCCAAAAAAGGCCCAGACCTCTGTTCTTAACGCTACCTCGCTAACGCGGGAAATGGCAAATAGTTTAAAAGAAAAGAGAAAGAATATATATATATATATATATATCTATATATATATATATATATATATATATATATATATATATATATATATATATTTTTTTTTTTTTTTTTTTTTACCTTGTTCTCTTGTGTTCACGTCCACTCTGGGCACCTCGCCTTCTTCACGTTTTCTTTTAAATTCTAGACGGGTGCTTTATATTTCCTCTTTTTCTCTTTATATTGACTTCCACCCTATGTCATTTCTTTCATCGTTTTTCTCACTCCATCTTCCTCCACCTGCCATCACTGTTTTTCGCCTCTCATTTTCCCCTTTTTAATTTCCCCGTCGCGTCATCACACTCACTAGGTCATGTTCAGAATGACCCACATCTTTAATAAGAGTCTGTGACCCGTCTTACTCTGACGTTGGGATAAATGTCATGAAAATATCAAGCCAAAGTTTTGAACTGCATTACTTGTACGTAGAAAGAATTAAAAGCGTAGTCACCCCTAATATTAGTAAATGTCATGAAAATATCAAGCCAAAGTTTTGAACTGCATTACTTGTACGTAGAAAGAATTAAAAGCGTAGTCACCCCTAATATTAGCAACGATTATTTCGTGGTTCGCGAACTGATCATTATTACACTTGAGTGAGTCGGGAAATAGAAAACGTGATTAGTACGACCTTGGCTTATGTTTCGCGTCTCACTAGAATTGACATTGTCGCGCACGGTTCATAATGTTAGATGAATGGATGGTCGTTGTTAGGATTGGTCAATAGTTCCCTTGTAGATTAATGGATGACTGTAGTGCGGACTGAGCAATACTTCCCTTGTGGATTAATGGATGACTATGCGGAGTGAGCAATACTTCCCTTGTGGATTAATGGATGACTCTATGCAGAGTGAGCAATAGTTCCCTTGTAGATTAATGGATGACTGTAGTGCGGAGTGAGCAATACTTTCCATGTAGATTAATGGATGACTCTGTGCAGAGTGAGTAATACTCCCCTTGCAGATCAATGGATGACTCTCAGTGCGGAGTGAGCAATACTTTCCATGTAGATTAATGGATGACTCTGTGCAGAGTGAGCAATACTCCCCTTGCAGATCAATGGATGACTCTCAGTGCGGAGTGAGCAATACTTTCCATGTATATTAATGGATGACTCTTGGTGCAGAGTGAGCAATACACCCGTTGCAGATCAATGGACGACTCTTGGTGCAGAGTGAGCAATACTCCCCTTGTAGATTAATGGATGACTCTCAGTGCGGAGTGAGCAATACTTTCCATGTATATTAATGGATGACTCTTGGTGCAGAGTGAGCAATACACCCGTTGCAGATCAATGGACGACTCTTGGTGCAGAGTGAGCAATACTCCCCTTGTTGATTAATGGATGATCGTTGTGCGGACTGAGCAATGTTACCCTTGTAGATTAATGGATGACTGTTGTGTAGTCTGAGCAATACTTCCCTTGCAGTTTAGATGAATGATCGTTGTGCGGAATGATCAATATTCCTCTTTCGGAGAGAGCGATACTCTTCGTTCTGGAGATGAAATGATACTCATAAGGTTCGAGCAGTATGCCTTAGTTCTGCGGAGGAGGTGATATTTTTGGCCTCTATAAGTGATAGGTACTCTGGGGTTTGTGGATAGAGCGGTGGCCCTATAGACAGAGTGCTAATATAGCATTACTCCTTGTTGATGCGGATAGAACTGTGTAGCTTAGATAGAAGGTGTGGCAGATGGTCATTTGCGTCAGGAATGTCTATACTAGTATAGATTAAAGGACAAAGACAAGAGGCAAACAATGGAAGGCATAGATAGATATAGATAACGAGATAGATAGACAGACAGACAGATAGATAGATACAATGAGAGAGAATTGTTTAGGGCTCGGGATGTGGCACATGAAGATGCTAAAGGACTGATTTGAGATCGGGTTCAGTTGAAAAGTTTTGTGTGTGTGTGTGTGTGTGTGTGTGTGTGTGTCTGTGTGTGTATGTGTGTGTGTGTGAGGACTGGAGGCGGGGTCGGGGAAGGGGGAGGGCTGTATGTGAGGATGAAGATGTGAATAATGAACTGCCCTTCCATCGTGACGAATCATCGACGGTGTGGAGTGTAAGACCAAGAGAAGGGTTGATGTTATTGTGGAAGACTGTGTTCGTTCCTCTTCCACTCCGTTTGAGGACGTGGCTACGGGCGCGTAAGCGCGAGTCTGGGCTGTGATGGCCAGACTGTAGGGCACAGGACGTCATACTTTTGCGTTCAGGAGTCGTCCCGTCGTGCTGAAAGATCGTACCGTCGCACTGAAAGTCTGTGCTGTCGTGCTTAAGATTCGTATCGTCGCGCTCAAGGATCGTACCGTTGTACTTCACAATCGTACCGTCGTGTTTAAAGATCGAACCAGCGTGTTCAAGGGTCACTACACACACCTGCAGGTTGACACTGCCTTTTGCTTCGTCGGTGAGGACTCGTGCCACTATCAGGTGGGAGGGAGAGGCCGGGAGGTAGTGAGGGAAGAGATGCAGGAGTGGTGGAGGGAGGGGTTGAAGACGTGAGGGCAAGGCGGAGGTGGCTTGGTGGAGGAGGACGTGGTGCTCAGAGAGAGAGAGAGAGAGGAGCCACTTACACAAGCTATTCACGCTACACTTGTGAGGTTTTCTTGTGGCTTGAGTAGTGCTGTGTGTTGGGTCAGGAGGCCTGTGTCTGCCTCACCACACACAACACACCACCAGCCAAAACAAGACGTCACACTCACTCCCCGGCCATGCCCCACGACTTCAGACAGATATTAAAAGCTTATTTCTAAGAGAAAAGGGACCCCACCCTCCCCCAGTCGCCAGCGCTGTGGTGCCTTCATGATCTGTGATACCAGATGTAGGTACAGTTAGCCTCATGCGAGGTGTATAGGTTCAGTAGATAATATACATAGATTCTGCATTGCGTAATGAAAGGAAGTAGTGGACATAATCAATACAGTTTCCCCTGCAAGAGTCAGCAAGAATTTCGAGAGAATATAACGCAAAAAGGAAATGTCTAAATGACGAAAGACCTTAACTATGAGTAATAAACATTCTTAAAGTCAAAGCCATATCTAACTTGTACATTCAGATGTGTTGAGTTAGATATTGTAGCAATATCATGTGCAAAGGGTCCTCATAACGTGGTGAAAATATGTAAAATTAACTCGAAATGTTGTTCAAGATGTCACTGGATTAAGATAAAGCTAAGGGAAGGCTTATGAAGGCGCTGAAGTACAGACTGGTGTTTGATACAGACATGTGTATGATACGGGAGAAAGTCCAAGACTGGAGCCCCATGAGTGTAGAAGTCTCTCCCACTTCAGGACAAATAGATGATTACAAGTAGGTGATTGATTAAACACACACACACACACACACACACACACACACACACACACACACACACACACACACACACACACACACACACACACACAACACACACACACACACAGACACACACACACACACACACACACACACACACACACACACACAGAAAGCATTTGACACTGCGCTACATTGGAGACTGGTAAAAGAATCTGGATCATGTCGATAGAAGATCATCTCGGCGGAGTTGAGGTTACCAGTGGTCTGCCGCAGTGTTCTGTTATGGGGCCGTCGCTGATCTTGATCTATGTAGACATGACTTACCCACATGGATTGGAATCCCACTTGAATATGTTTGCGACTGGTGCCAAGGTCACGAGTTCAAAGAAAAACGAAGAGGCTTGTATCATCCTATAAGGGGAACCTAAACATATTCCAAAGTTAGTCTGATGAATGGCCGATGAAATTCTATACAAGTTAATGCCAAGTAATTAAGCAGGGACTTTGCGATAAAAGGCCTCATTGCACATGTAAATGTTATTAGACTCCCAATTAAGTAAGTGGATGACAAAATGCTCGGTAAACTGATAAACAGAACACACACCAAAACTGGCATACACACTTAGGTATTGTTATTGTATTTTGAAGAAGGGCAAAGACTGAGTCCAGAGAAGCCGGGCATCTGAGACGGTACGTAACTTAGAGGCAGAGGGCTAAAGATTTTCCCACAATGGAGGAGAGAAGAGGTAGGAGTGACCTATTCACAACCCTTCAGGTGTCTAGGTCAGCTGGTGAACCTTGAGTGTGAGCAGTTGACTGTGAGATGCAGTGACCCTTACCAGAGGTCATGACAATAAGATGGGAAAGATTTTACTTCCTCCTCCAAGGACGTTGTGTGAAATGTATGTGGATGGTTTGAATCACCTGAGTAATAGAACTGTAAATGTCAGCAGTAGTCACATAATGGCACTCTCCCTCCGTACTGCGCGCGCACACACACACACACATACACATCCTCCTCCTCGTCACCCTTCACATTTCTATCACCATCTTCATTCATGTGATTTTCAATTTTTTTTTCATCTTCTTCACCAGTCCTCTCCCTCCCCCAGCAATCCCCCTCGGGACTTAGCAGCAAAAGGTCAGTGTGGCACTGTGCCAGGCTCCGTCCTACACGCCTTACGTCATTCTGAATCTTAGTGCCAACCCGGAGACCTCTCATTGGTCGATCTGTGGTGCGCTGCCATTGGTTAATGGCTGGACGCGTAACTTTCTAGTCCCTCTCAACAAGCGTTTTCGTTGGCTAGTCTCTAAAGCTGGAAGCCATTGGTCGGTCTCAGGAGCCCTGCCATTGGTCAGTCCCAGGATCCCTCCCATTGGTCAGTCCCAGGATCCCTGCCATTGGTCAGTCCCAGGAGCCCTGCCATTGGTCAGTTGCTGGAGGGAATGGCCTTTGACTGACTATCTACTGGCTCGCGTGAGGGAGATGACCTCAGGGTGACCTCAGGGAAGGGGGCTTCTGTCTGACCTGTTGACGGGAGATACTGGATGACCTGAGGAGAGGAGCCAAGTGGTACCCTAATCTGACATGACCATCTAGACATGTATACATGTCTATCAAAGTATACAGGTCATGTGTACAAGCATGGATACATATCTTTCTTGGTATACAGGTCATGTGTACTGACTGACATAGATACACATTTTTCAAGGTATACTGCACTACATTTACACATAGCATCCCGGGTGCGCGCGAGCACACACACACACACACACACACACACACACACACACACACAAGGAACAACCCTATATAAGAAGTAAAACAGTACTTTTCTAATGTAGGAGTAGAGGATGAATGGAAAAAGATATAACCATGACATGAGACTGTGAATATGGGAGTAAAAAAAAGTTTAGAAAGTTGTATGATAGTATTGAAACTGAAAGGAATGGGGCCCTACGATTGTGAAAATCCCTCCCCGTGCAGTATGAATCGGTAATTACAAAAAAGGTGATTGCAGTTGCACCTTACCGTATCTCGCAACAATACAGATGTGTCATCAGTAGATACTGTCCTCTCTCAAGTGTTGAGAACAGTTTGTTTCTTGGCAATATCAACCAGCCTCTCCTTTCCTTGGTTGGATTCAACTCTTGTGTTTTTGATCTTTTGTCGAATCTAAGCTCTGCCCTGTTTGATCCTTCTTGTGTGGATCTTGATCTTCCTCGGATGGATCTTGCCCTATTCTTTTGGTCTTCCTCGCCTGCCTGCATCTTGTCCTGTCCTATAGATCAGCAACATTTTGTCCTTTCCTCTTGATCTTCCTTTAAGGGCCAGCAGTGCCAGCAGGTCCGTTGCTGAGGGACAGTCTTACCAGCTCGTCCGTTGCTAAGACACAGCAGTAGGTGCACGCCCTTGGCCGAGTGGCACTAGTGCCAGCTCGTCAGTGACCTACGAAGACCCGTCATCACACGTCCATGACTGAGGAGCAGTGAGTGACACCATCAGGTTTGTGGCTACGGGAAAGCGACACGTCCTTTGTTAAGATGCAACAGTGCCAGCAAGGTATTGGCTGAGTAGTGGAGGAGGTGGCTTCACTGCCACGTTCATTTTCAGATCCCCCTTCACGAAGGTAGCCTTCTCGAGGTGCCAAGGTCAGTGGCGGGTGGTGGTGACGTGGCCCTCACGAGGTGCCAGGTCAGTGCTAGGCGGTTGTAGCACCAGACTGAAGGTCAGAGCGTCAAGGTTGTGGCACTCCGTCACCCGTGCCATTCAGTTTGACCTTCAGGCATCTGTGGCCACCACACACGCGTCACGGCCTGAGTCTCTTTGTACTAACTGGATTCGTTTAACCCCCAATTTGTTTCTGAGGTATATATATATATATATATATATATATATATATATATATATATACTTTCATGTATATTTTTCATGGTTCTCCCCTCGCCCTGTCATTCTTCAGTGAGGTGATAATTCTCTCTCTCTCTCTCTCTCTCTCTCTCTCTCTCTCTCTCTCTCTCTCTCTCTCTCTCTCTCTCTCTCTCTCTCTCTCTCTCTCTCTCTCATAGCATATTTACAGGAAGGGTGAGGGAAAAGGCGCGTGTGAAGCGACGCAGCTTTCGCGATGTTACGAGACCTCTGTGTGTGTGGTGTGTGTGTGTGTGTGTGTGTGTGTGTGTATAGACACTGCTGTAGAAATGATTTGCATGACTCTAAAGTTTGTTCATAGTCCTTTTCCATTACGGCGTTGCTATTGAGGACGAATTCTTAAGCTTAGACTGGATCAACAGGAAGAAAATGCATTCTGCCAGGACCACGACCCACCTCCCTAAGGCTGAAGGTGTCACTGTCGACGAGATGGGTCCTCCCATACTGGCTCCTCCCGCACAGATCACGGCGAGCAAAGACTTTCTGCCAATGCGCACCGAGACGTTGTGGTAACCTGGACATAACGAGGATGTGATGTCCTGTATGTGGGAGGACCTGCTCGATGATGGTGAGGTCGTATTTTCTTGTGAATTTGATTACGGGATGATGGTGTCATCCAGGAAGAGAGAGACATGACGAGGAAGGTGGTATAGCAGGTATGGAAGAAGAAAGCCAGGCTCGAACCTGGACCACTGCATGGAATAGGATAAATGAACTGCCCCGACGCCCGGCACAGAGACCCCTCACCAACCATCGATCAACACCGAGACCTTCTTATGCCACAAAACCTGGCAAATACCGTAGAATAGTCTAGCATATAGTAGACGAGAGACAGTAACTTTATATTCGATAATAGTGATGAAAGGTAGTATTAAGAGGTTATCGTTTGGCCATTCAGTTCTATATACTACGATGTACACACACACACACACACACACACACACACACACACACACACACACACACACACATTTTTCATATTTCATAAATTGCGTCAACCACTGTACCAAGAAGCAATTTGGCTATCTGTGCCTTCATCTTGGAAACAGATCAGTTAAGGAAGCCACCACAACGACCCACTCTTCTTCGGTACACTCATTATTTTCACTGCATCCCCATTTTCGTTACACCCTCGACACCCCCTTAACCTACGACCTGATCCTTGAGGGTGTAGACAAGGCCATCTTTGTATCTTCAGTTTCACTACACCCTCATTTTCTCTTCACCCTCACCTACACTAGCCACCCGTTATCTTCTACACACTTTATCTTCACTACACACTCATCTTCTCTACACTCACACCTACACTTGCCACCCGTCATCTTCACTACACACTTTATCTTCACTACATCCTCATTTTCTCTTCACTCTCACCTACACTTGCCACCCGTCATCTTCACTACACACTTTATCTTCACTACACCCTCATCTTCTCTACACTGCCACCTACACTAGCCACCTTTCATCTTCACTACACACTTTATCTTCACGACACTCTCGATACTGCTGGCCCTTTACCTGACTCTGATGGGTTTATTCAATATCACTACTACACCAATTCAACAGTAGGTCAAAGGTCATTTTCACTACACTCTCATCTTTACGACATCGGTGACACCCCTGGCAATTGACCTGATCTTTATGGGTTTAATGAAGGTATATTTAACCTGACCTTTAAAGTTCAGATTAAGGTCATCATCACTTTACGGAGGTTTGACCTTCACCTGGCTTTGGCCTTAAAGTAACAAGGCCATAAATATCCGGTTCTTTTTCCTTATCCTGTATAATATGACTTCTCTCATCCGGTATAATCCATTTTTTTTTTAACTCCTTATCCGGGGAAATCTATTTTGTCGGAAGAAAAGCCTCCATTGTATCCTACTACACTATATTTTCTACTCTACTGGGACAACCGAGTTGATGTGGGTAGGTGAGTTGCCACTCACAACGAACCTACCAAAATGTTCACTCACACACAAGTCATCGACCGAGTGGACGAAGAGGTGGTGGTCTTCGACCAGGACTGGTTGGGGAAAGTGCCCTGCGAGGTGCCCAGCATCCACTGTGAGGATCACCAGATACGCGACGCTTCTCACTGCCCTCAACAGCCAGACAGCGACACACTCGTCACTATTCCTTTCTTGGAAGTCGACGAGACAGATGAATACGCACGTCTTCTCAGCGAAGGTGAACACGATCTCCTCATCCGTCCTGGAGTCGATGTTGTGCGTCGCGTAAGTTCCCTGGGAAAGGGTTCCCACGGGACTGTGGATATGGTGCAGTTTAATGGTCAGCTCATGGTTATGAAGACTTTCCGGAAGGTAGAAGACATTGATGGATTCCTGACAGAAATTAGGGTTCAGCGCAAACTAGCAGGCGCTGGAGGAGCCCCTGAGGTACGTGGACTAAGCCTGGAGCCCCCTAGGGTGATTATGACCTACACTGGCCAGACTTACGGCAAATATATCGAGAAATGCACAGAGAGGGAATTGATCCAGTCGCTCATCCTCGTGGCCCAGAAAATTAATGAAATCCACGAGAAGGGTTTCGCCCACAACGACCTCAAATTGAACAACATAACTGTTGGCGTTTCTGAAAATGTTGATATCCACATCATCGACTACGGGCTCAGCGAGAGGCTTGGAAACGTCATCTGCCTCTCCGGTAACGGCAAGAGACGCCCCTGGTATGCACCCGAGTTGTACGAAGAAGTGCCTTTAACAACTGCAAGCGACGTCTATTCATTTGGTGAGGTCATTGCCAAGGTGCAGAAGAAGGTGGACGACGCTCTTGTACGTTTTGCTCTGGCATCTCTCCGGGATCAAGCCAAGCATGACTGTCCCAGAAACCGACCCTCCCTCAACACCTTGATTACCGAACTGATCCGTATCGTAGATGACGCCTGTTGATGGGAAAGGCCAGAATGCCTTGGCACCATTCTCAATGGATATTATTTTTTTTTTATTTATACTGGAGGATGATGATATATAGTAATACATGAACAAAGGAATATCGTTCTTTGTTTTGTTTTACTAGAGGACGGGAGGCTATTTCCTGCGTGTCGGGGTAGCGACGGAAATGGATGAAGGCAGCAAGTATGAATAAACATACATGTGTATGTATGTATGTATTATCTCAGCCATTGCTTTCTTATGCTGTCTACGTGTGTTCCAGCCCCTAAGACCTGGACCCGCGACATGCATCTTGGTTTGCTGCTTCCCATAGCTTTTGTGTGGAGACGACCCACATGAGGATTAATCGTCAAGATACCTCCATCCCAGCTAGTGCAGCGAAGCTGTAGAAATCTCCTCTCCTCTGCCTTACGCCTTTGCCTTTTCCCTTAACCTTTCTACATACAAGGGTCGGAGGGGAAAAAAAAAAAAAAAAACTCGATAATTCTTCCTGCATGTTTTTATATAGTATCTGTTATCTTACATTACCTTCCACCCGAAAAGTTCGTCACAGGGGCATGTTTTTTTCCACGTGTTATGTTGGCTCCTGTGGAAAAAGCACATGCCCACACATGGACAGATTCACATGGGCACGCCCACACATTGGCACATGACCACATGCACACATGCCCACATATGCACAAGCTTGTATACACGCGTATACTCCAGACGCTCCTCACACCGACACACGCCATAGAATTGGTCTCCTGCACAAAGACAAAGAGAAACTGAGACTTCGGATGCAAAGGTGGCAGTGACATGAGTGTGGAGGACGTGAAGAAGTAGGATAGGCTCGCCTCTCCAAGGGACGTTGGAGGAGGAGGAACCTCGCCTCAAGTAACTGGAGGGCCGTTTACCCACCTCTTCATGAGCGTCTGGCCGCCTTAGTACCGTCATGTGCGGGGTGTTATCCTGGAACACCATCCCTTTCTAATCCAGGACACACCCAAGTCTAGAACATGATGACCGACCCCCCCATAGATCTGGTTGTGGGTCAGGCTATGAGGAGACTTTGTTTGCATTCTTGGTATATTTAACCAAGATGGTTGAGAATGTTGTGGCTTCCAGACCTATAGTAAGAAACCTGTTGGTTTACTCGTGTACGCTGAAGACATCAGCAAGCCTGCATCTTTATATTACGGGTTTAAGAATAAACATGAGTTTACTCGGCAGAAGACATCAACAAGCCTGGATCTCTGTATTAACTTATTAGAATAAAGAGTTTATTCTGGGACCCTCCCTGTGTATACTGGTTATTGCTCTCGTGTCATCCATGATATGATTTTCGGGTTCCAGACCTTCTCTGTAGCTTCATGAGTTGGTTATCACGGCTAGTGGTTGGCAACTTCACCCAGGGCACTACAGGGCTGGAGACTGGCCACCACGCCCAAGGGAGACACAGGGCTGGAGACTAGCCATCACGCCCAGGGCACTACAAAGTCCTGTGTGCTCTCCTTCATGAACAACTCTCCTCATTTTCGCCATTTTCTAATACATTCTCAAATGACAGAATATACGATCGTGTACAGCACAGTGTGGGCAGTGTCATGATGGTAGCGTAGAGCCATACCCCCGCCTTGACCAGTAACGAGGTTGTCTCGAGAGTTCCGTGTCCTGAAGACCTTTTGCTTCCGCGGGGTCGACTTCCGGGGCGCCGCCCCGTCGACAGCAGCTGCTCCACACCCTCTCCTCCTTGTTGCTAGGCGTCGCGTGTCCTTGTTATGCCCCCGGCCAGTTTCTGTAATCAGGAAGCGAGTGTGTTCCCGACTTAGTATGTATGTTCCTCCGAGCTCGAAAGTCATTGCGAATTATGCGCCATTGTCTGGCCATTGTGGTAGGTGGGGTGCTGGGGGGGCAGGAAGGGGGCCCCCTGGCCCACCCCGGGTGCTCATTATTGGCCTCGTCTTCAGTGGTCTTGCTGTTAGCGCCTTTCGTTGTTGTTAGGGTTAGATTTCGTAATACAAATTCAGCATAAACACACACACACACACACACACACACATAAAGGTGTTCACTCTGTACAGTACTAACCCTGTACAGCCTTCACCCTGAACAGTACTCATCCTGTACAGAACTGAGCCTGCACAGTACTCAGTCTGTACGTAACTCAGTAATCCGTTATACTGTACTCCGTCTGTACAATATACTCGCCTTGTACAGTACTCCCCGTGCACATTGCTCATCCTGTACAGTACTTCCTCAGTACAGTAATCCCCCTGGACGATACTCGCCTTGTACAGTACTTACTGTGTACAGTCCTCATCCTGTAAAGTATCCATCCTGTAAGGAACTCATTTTGTACAGTACTTCCTACATACAGTACTAGCCATGTACATTACTAACCCTATACCGTGCTCCCCATGTACAGTACTCACCATGTACAGTCCTCACCCTTGGACAGTAGTACTCACCCTGTACAGTCCTCACCCTTGGACAGTAGTACTCACCCTGTACAGTCCTCACCCTTGAACAGTAGTACTCACCCTGTACAGTCCTCACCCTTGGACAGTAGTACTCACCCTGTACAGTCCTCACCCTTGAACAGTAGTACTCACCCTGTACAGTCCTCACCCTTGAACAGTAGTACTCACCCTGTACAGTCCTCACCCTTGGACAGTTGTGCTCACCCTGTACAGTCCTCATCCTTGAACAGTAGTACTTACCCTGTACAGTCCTCATCCTTGAACAGTAGCACTCACCCTGTACAGTCCTCACCCTTGAACAGTAGTACTCACCCTGTACAGTCCTCATCCTTGAACAGTAGCACTCACCCTGTACAGTCCTCACCCTTGAACAGTAGTACTCACCCTTGAACAAGAATCATATGGTAAAGATAGACATAAAAAAAAAACGAAGAAAAACTTTAGGAAAAAAAAATACCTGCTTCTTTCCTCCCTACGTGTCGAAACTTTGGAACACACTGTACGTCCTCCTCATGCGCAAATAGCTATGACATGACGCATTTTGAAAGACGGGTCTTTCATTTTCTCAAAGATTCGTAAATCCTTTCCTCCGTCTTTTCTTTTCCCGTGTCGTCATTCTCTCTATATTCCAATGAAGTCCCGGCCTTTGCTGTGGACTATTTGTCCATGACTGGAGCCTCCCATGCGAAAGATATTCTTAGTCAAAGAGAGTGGGAGAAGTGAGTGCGGCCCCCATTGGTGATTTGCGTTCAGTCCGAGCGCCTGCCTGCGGGTTCACATCGTGGACTTTGGGGGAAGGGGGAGAAGGAAAGCATTTGAGCGTGGTGAACGCGTCGTCTCACCTGCCATGAACTCCTCCTCCGTTGGTTCCCAATGAACTGAGCTTAAAAGCACCGAGTCCAGTCAACTCACCGACCTCTGCGACCTGAGACGTGAACTCTGAACTCTTTTACCTCCTCACCCCCCCGAAAAAAAACCCCCACCACACCTTCTCACCTCCTCCGCACACTTAATCAACTCCCGCGATGTTATGCAACCTCTCTCTCTCTCTCTCTCTCTCTCTCTCTCTCTCTCTCTCTCTCTCTCTCTCTCTCTCTCTCTCTCTCTCTCTCGTTTCGGCCGTCTACCTTACGATGCCCCGAGATCGCTCACCGTATAACCTTCGCCTGGATCGTAAAGACCTGGTTGAGAATGGAGCGTTGTTGAGAGAGAGAGAGAGAGAGAGAGAGAGAGAGAGAGAGAGAGAGAGACATATCTGTCCCTCCCTCCTACAAAAGCACCCTCCTACCTCCACCGCCATCACCACCACTACCCGCGTACATAAAAAGCCTCCTCCCTCCCTCCTCCAAAAAAATGTATTCGTTTTCTCTTTTGGAGGTTTTTTACGGCTGTAGGCTTAACCAGTGTAGTTGGATGTATGTAAGCGAGTAATCCGAGGTAGGTTTACACACCACAGCTGGACGATTCATTTGGAATTTGGAGGTTTACAGGACGTATCCAGACTCATATTCCTGTTTCTTTTTGGAAGTTTACTCTTGTAGGTTTTCATATCAAAACAAGGTTTACATATTCAAACGAATGGCCTAAGCTATTGGGGTTAAACAGCTTAAGTATATCGTTCAAACTCGGCTGTATCGACATGAATAATCGTATGAGCTAGTGGTTTACAGTTCTACGTTTAGGTATACAGTTTGCATGCCATGCCTCACCCAATGGCCTCGGGGTTGTAGACTCACCACAGCTGTAGGTCTTCCCACACTGTTGTTGGCTGCATCTAAATGAATTATATAGTTGTGAGAGTTAAAGGTATACCACTGGCTCTTCACCTCTTCATGGCTAAGCTAGTTTACTCCTAGTTTACAGGGTATACAGTTCTTCGCTGGTCTCTGATTCAATGAACGTTCCTCCCATTTTTTGTTTTTGTTTTGAGGTGTCGTAGTTTTAAAAGTATTTTTGCGTATTATAAGGCATTGTTTTAGGCTTAGAAATGACTACATTTGATATGGATTATGGCTGACTATAATGATTTAAAGTTGTCAGTGCAGCCAAACAGTCCGTTCGCTGTAGACCGTAATTCCTAGTAGAGTTTAAGGGGCTTAACTTTAGATTCAGCGGGTCACCTGTCTCTTTGACTCTCTGGAGGAAGTCGGGCCAGGCGACATCACCGTCTGGGTGTGTTGGATGGTCACGTCTTTTGCCGCCGTGTGTCAGTTTTGTGTGTTTGTGTGTGTGTGTGTGTGTGTGTATGTGGGGGATTGAGTAGAGAGGAGATAGAGTAATCTACGTGTGAAGGGGTAGACGAGAAGCAGGAGGTAGAGAAGGGGTTAGAGGAGGAGGAGGAGGTAGAACAGCCCCTGTGTGAGAAGGTAGTGGAGGGAAACAGGAGGTAGAGTGGCAACTCTCTGAGGGAGGGTAAAGGAAGTAGGGGGTAGAGCACTCCCTGTTTAAGAGGGTATATGGGGAAGCAGGAGGTAAAACAACTCTTATTGAAGGGGGTAAAGGGGAAGCGGTAGGAATTGGAGCCCCTGTGTGAGGGGGTAGAGGGGAAGCAGGAGGTAGAGCAGCCCTTGTGTGTCGGGGTAGAGCAGCCACTGTTTGAGGTAGTAGAGGGGAAGCAGGAGGTAGAGCAGGCCCTGTGTGAGGTAGTAGAGGGGAAGCAGGAGGTAGAGCAGGCCCTGTGTGAGGTAGTAGAGGGGAAGCAGGAGGTAGAGCAGGCCCTGTGTGAGGTAGTAGAGGGGAAGCAGGAGGTAGAGGAGACCGTTAATTATAGAGTAAGCCACGAGGAAAGGTCGAGGCAAGACCATAGCGCGTAACCCACCACACGGGTATTGACCAGCCTAGCTGGGGCCAGTGGAAGGCTCTGCTCTGTGGTCAGTGTCGGTTGGCCAGTGTGATGCTCCGGTTTTGGGCCCGGGGTGACCCAATTGGTTGTTTGGGCCCGTGTGACCCCTGTTGGTTGGCCATGTGGGCAATGTTGGTTGGCCGTGTGACAATGTTGGTTGGCCGTGTGGGCCGTTGGGTTTTGGGCCCGGGGACATTGGGTTTGGGTTTGGGCCGTGTGCCCCCTGTTGGTTGGCCCGTTTTGGACATGTTGGGGTTTGGGCCCGTGTGACCCCTGTTTGGGGGCCAGTGTGGACACTGTTGGTTGGCCAGTGTGACACTGTTGGTTGGCCAGTGTGACACTGTTGGTTGGCCAGTGTGATGCTGCTGTTTGGCCAGCGTGACACTTGGTTGTTGGCCAGTGTGACACTGTTGGTTGGCCAGTGTGACACTGTTGGTTGGCCAGTGTGACACTGTTGGTTGGCCAGTGTGGACACTGTTGGTTGGCCAGTGTGGACACTGTTGGTTGGCCAGTGTGGACACTGTTGGTTGGCCAGTGTGGACACTGTTGGTTGGCCAGTGTGACACTGTTGGTTGGCCAGTGTGGACACTGTTGGTTGGCCAGTGTGACACTGTTGGTTGGCCAGTGTGGACACTGTTGGTTGGCCAGTGTGACACTGTTGTTGGCCAGTGTGACACTGTTGTTGGCCAGTGTGACACTGTTGTTGGCCAGTGTGACACTGTTGTTGGCCAGTGTGACACTGTTGTTGGCCAGTGTGACACTGTTGTTGGCCAGTGTGACACTGTTGGTTGGCCAGTGTGACACTGTTGGTTGGCCAGTGTGACACTGTTGTTGGCCAGTGTGACACTGTTGTTGGCCAGTGTGACACTGTTGGTTGGCCAGTGTGGACACTGTTGGTTGGCCAGTGTGGACACTGTTGGTTGGCCAGTGTGACACTGTTGGTTGGCCAGTGTGACACTGTTGTTGGCCAGTGTGACACTGTTGGTTGGCCAGTGTGACACTGTTGGTTGGCCAGTGTGACACTGTTGGTTGGCCAGTGTGACACTGTTGTTGGCCAGTGTGACACTGTTGTTGGCCAGTGTGACACTGTTGGTTGGCCAGTGTGACACTGTTGTTGGCCAGTGTGACACTGTTGTTGGCCAGTGTGACACTGTTGGTTGGCCAGTGTGGACACTGTTGGTTGGCCAGTGTGGACACTGTTGGTTGGCCAGTGTGACACTGTTGTTGGCCAGTGTGACACTGTTGGTTGGCCAGTGTGACACTGTTGTTGGCCAGTGTGACACTGTTGGTTGGCCAGTGTGACACTGTTGTTGGCCAGTGTGACACTGTTGGTTGGCCAGTGTGACACTGTTGTTGGCCAGTGTGACACTGTTGGTTGGCCAGTGTGGACACTGTTGGTTGGCCAGTGTGACACTGTTGGTTGGCCAGTGTGACACTGTTGTTGGCCAGTGTGACACTGTTGGTTGGCCAGTGTGGACACTGTTGGTTGGCCAGTGTGACACTGTTGGTTGGCCAGTGTGACACTGTTGTTGGCCAGTGTGACACTGTTGTTGGCCAGTGTGACACTGTTGGTTGGCCAGTGTGACACTGTTGTTGGCCAGTGTGACACTGTTGTTGGCCAGTGTGACACTGTTGTTGGCCAGTGTGACACTGTTGTTGGCCAGTGTGACACTGTTGGTTGGCCAGTGTGACACTGTTGTTGGCCAGTGTGACCACTGTTGGTTGGCCAGTGTGGACACTGTTGGTTGGCCAGTGTGACACTGTTGTTGGCCAGTGTGACACTGTTGTTGGCCAGTGTGACACTGTTGTTGGCCAGTGTGACACTGTTGTTGGCCAGTGTGACACTGTTGGTTGGCCAGTGTGACACTGTTGGTTGGCCAGTGTGACACTGTTGTTGGCCAGTGTGACACTGTTGTTGGCCAGTGTGACACTGTTGGTTGCCAGTGTGACACTGTTGGTTGGCCAGTGTGACACTGTTGGTTGGCCAGTGTGACACTGTTGGTTGGCCAGTGTGACACTGTTGGTTGGCCAGTGTGACACTGTTGTTGGCCAGTGTGACACTGTTGGTTGGCCAGTGTGACACTGTTGTTGGCCAGTGTGACACTGTTGTTGGCCAGTGTGACACTGTTGTTGGCCAGTGTGACACTGTTGTTGGCCAGTGTGACACTGTTGGTTGGCCAGTGTGACACTGTTGTTGGCCAGTGTGACACTGTTGTTGGCCAGTGTGACACTGTTGTTGGCCAGTGTGACACTGTTGTTGGCCAGTGTGACACTGTTGTTGGCCAGTGTGACACTGTTGGTTGGCCAGTGTGGACACTGTTGGTTGGCCAGTGTGGACACTGTTGGTTGGCCAGTGTGACACTGTTGTTGGCCAGTGTGACACTGTTGTTGGCCAGTGTGACACTGTTGGTTGGCCAGTGTGGACACTGTTGGTTGGCCAGTGTGACACTGTTGTTGGCCAGTGTGACACTGTTGTTGGCCAGTGTGACACTGTTGTTGGCCAGTGTGACACTGTTGTTGGCCAGTGTGACACTGTTGTTGGCCAGTGTGACACTGTTGTTGGCCAGTGTGACACTGTTGTTGGCCAGTGTGACACTGTTGTTGGCCAGTGTGACACTGTTGTTGGCCAGTGTGACACTGTTGTTGGCCAGTGTGACACTGTTGGTTGGCCAGTGTGACACTGTATCCCAGCGCCGGTCACAGACTTCCTCCCTCCTCCCTCCCGCCAGCTTTGCATTGTGAATGGTTCATGTGTCAGGTTGGAGGGAGGGACGGCGGCAACCGCCCGCGCGCGCCCTCCCTCTTCCTCACACATAGACGCTGCCGGATCTATTATTCTATACATTCCCGGGAGTTTTGGTAAGTTTGACGGGCTCATCGATCACCCACAGCCTCGTCAGCCTTCTCGACCTTGTCTCCAGCACTGCGGAGCGCACCTTCGGGACGCCACGGAGGTGGTGGTTCTTCTCTCATATTCTAAGGTTGGTGTGAGGAGGAGAGGACTGTGGGCAGGAGGAGGCTGGCTGACCAAGACGGAAGCGCGGAGGGAAGAGCAGGCCCAGGAGCCTGGAAGACTGAGGTTGTAAGAGACAGGGTGGTTATGGTCGTGAGAGAAAGAGGTAATGGTCGTTGTGTGTGTGTGTGTGAGAGAGAGAGGGAGAGAGGGAGAGAGAGAGAGAGAGAGAGAGAGAGAGAGAGAGAGAGAGAGAGAGAGAGAGAGAGAGAGAGAGAATGATGATCGTGAGAGGCAGACAAGGGTCGTATGAAGAGATGATAGTCGTGAGAGAGAGAGAGAGAGAGAGAGAGAGAGAGAGAGAGAGAGAGAGAGAGAGAGAGAATAACCGTGAGAGAGACAGAGGTATGGATCGTATAAAGAGATGATGGTCGTGGGAGACCATGGCCAGAGACAGTGGTTCGAGACAGAGATAATGGTCGAGAGATACAGAGATAATGATCGTAGAGATAGTGATCTTGACAGAGAAATAGAATAACCATGAAAGAGATGAAGATCGTGAGAACCAAGAGGTAAAAGTTTTGGGAGATAGATGATGGTAATGTGAGACATAGAGATAACGGTCATGAGACAAGAGATAAAGGTTTTGAGAGACAGATGATGGTCATGTGAGATAGAGATAATGATCTCAAAACAGAGATAATGGTCGTGAGACAGAGATAATGGCCGGGAGACAGAGATAATGGTCGGGAGACAGAGATAATGGTCGGGAGACAGAGATAATGGTCGTGAGACAGAGATAATGGTCGTGAGACAGAGATAATGGTCGGGAGAAACAGGAGTCAGTGGTGGAGGTGAAGGGCCTGGCTGGCAGTGCGGGTGCAGTAATGCTTCTCATTACGTCACCTGCAGGTGTCATCATCAACGTGGTGGCTCCACCTGCCGCCCGGCTCGTGACCCCGCCATGCCTCTGGTGTCTCCCTCATGCCTCTGGTATCCCCGTGATGCCTCTGGTGTCTCCCTCATGCCTCTGGTATCCCTGTGATGCCTCTGGTGTCCCCGTGATGCCTCTGGTGTCTCCCTCATGCCTCTGGTATCCCTGTGATGCCTCTGGTGTCCCCGTGATGCCTCTGGTGTCCCTGTGGTGCCTTTGGTGTCTCCGTGATGCCTCTGGTGTCCCCGTGATGCCTCTGGTGCCCCCATGATGCCTCTGGTGTCCCTGTGGTGCCTTTGGTGTCTCCGTGATGCCTCTGGTGTCCCTGTGGTGCCTCTGGTGTCTCCCCCATGCCTCTGGTATGTGGTGCCTTTGGTGTCTCCGTGATGCCTCTGGTATCCCGGTGATGCCTCTGGTGTCCCCATGATGCCTCTGGTATCCCTGTGATGCCTCTGGTGTCCCCATGATGCCTCTGGTATCCCCGTGATGCCTCTGGTGGTCCCCATGATGCCTCTGGTGGTCCCCATGATGCCTGTGGTGTCCGTGTGCTTCCTATGGTCCATTCCCTGCTGCAGGATAGGTTTCAGGACCCTGCAGGCTCCCCTATCCATTCCCTGCTGCTGCAGGCTAGAACCGGAGGCCCTGCAGGCTCCCCGTCCATCCCCTGACGCAGGCTAGGATTCAAGGGATATGATCACCCTTCTCCTCCTGGCCTGTAGCGCCTCGAGATGATATTTGCCACGAGGGGCGTTAGCTTATCATTACCCTCCCTACGATGTTGTTTCTCATTCTTTTCACAGTTAGAGATAGATAGATAGATAGATAGATAGATAGATAGAGAGAGAGAGAGAGAGAGAGAGAGAGAGAGAGAGAGAGAGAGAGAGAGAGAGAGAGATGTAAAGGTATCTGTAAACACAGTCGTGGTATTGGTAATGTTGTAGCTACTGGTAACGATGGCTGCTATTGGTCCAGGGTAATCGTCAACTACCGTTGCCAAAATGATCTTTATGATACACGTCAGACGTGCAGCATAGTGTCACCTCCATGTACCGTCGTCAGGAGACACAGTACCATACACGTCGGTCGTATAGCATAGGGTCGTCTCCAGGTACTGCCGGCAGTAAAGACTGTACCGTTCACGTCATCAGTACGGTACAGGATCAGTCTCCAGGTACCGCCGGCAGTGGAGACTGTACCGTACACATCAGACATACGGTACAGGGTCAATTTCAGGTACAGTCGTCTGTCACGAGGGACAAAACGCGAGAGTTCCCGACCTTCCATCTTGAAGATTTTTGAAGAGCGTGTTCGTCTCTGCGTAGCCTTGGCAGCCTCCGAGATGTGGGGGCGTAAGAGGTGGGTGGTGGTGGGTGTGTGTGTGTGTGGGAGGTTCCTGGACCCAGACTTCCCGAGAGAATTATAATGAATTAGAATGAAATGATACTGTTTCCCCCCTCATTAGCATCATGAAAATGGGTGATGTGTATTAACTTAAGAACTCCTATGGAGTTTTTTTTTTTTTTTTCCCCACCGGTTACATCCAGTCGGAGATTAAATACGATGCCCAAGGGGGGGTTTCCTGGACATGTATAAACAATGTTATAATGTCAGATTGTCTCTTATATTTTTCTAGGGCTTTGATATTTTCGTGATTACTTCGTGAAGCAGTTTTACTGACTTTTGAATTTGGTGGTCTGTTGGTCCACCGTAAATTCGTGGCTAGTAAAAGAGTCCATATGTAAATTCGTGGTCATTAAGAAGGTCCCCTGTGTAAATTCATGGTCATTAGAAGGTTCCCTGAGTAAATTCGTGGTCACTGGAAGGTCCCCTGTGTAAATTCGTGGTCGGTAGATGGACCCCTGTGTTCGACAGCTTAAGCTGGACAGTTCGGGAGGGTTGGCGAGCAGGTGGTTATATTTTTGAAATACTGTGTCTCAAAGGAGACTGCAGGGAGGGTCTTGCCCCCACACTGGCTGGTGAATGCAGTTGAAGAGAACAATAGCATGTAGGAACATCGTGAACAATGGAACAGACGGCCCTGGAGCAGGGGGTGGATCTGAGGAAGAAGAAGAAGAAGAGGAGGAGGAGGAGGAGGAGGAGGAGGAGGACCTTCCTCAGTGGCTGAGGAAGGCCTTGTTCCTGGTGAAATGGAAGGCCTCTCTTTCTCGGTCTCTGAGGAAGGTTCCGTGACTGTTGAGGAGGAGAAGGAAGAGGAGGCTCTTATATCAGTGGCTGAGGAAGGCCTTGTGACTGGTGAGGAGGAGGTCCTTCTTCTCAGTGACTGATGAAGGCCCCTTGAATTGTTAAGGAGGTGGATTGAGGGTCTCCCCTCAGCTTCTGAGGAAGGTTCCGTGGCTACTGCCACTTATGAACAGACGTCTGATGTCGCAGTAGTTCAAAACCTTCAGTTTGGAGCCACCACAGATGTGTCTTGCTGTAAGGTTGTGTGTGTGTGTGTGTGTCGTGTCAACGCTTGTGAGTCTAGTGTACTCAGATTCCCTTGCATACACTCAAACTTGGCCTTGTGGTCCCTCCATGACTCGATGTCTCTAAAAGAATCAATATTTGAATCCTGAGAAGTATGTGTCTGCTTCATTCACCAATCCGGTTGGGTTTTTTTTTTATTTTCTTCGTAAATGTTTTGTAGTGTTTTACTCAATTTCTCTGAAGACTTATAAGTTCTCAACCCTATCGTGCTTTTTCTATCCCACAGATACTCTTATCATTATGTATTTTCTGAATGGCGCATCTTACAGTGTATCCTGGAGCTTGAGGGCTTCACTTATTACGATAGTCAGCTTCAATCTTTCCTTGTCTCTCCTTCCTTACTATCACGTATCCCTAGGGACAAAATAGAACAGATTTTATCTGTTTTCAGCAAATTTTTTTAACATTACTCCAGCAATATTGAATTTCAATCCTTGTGCTACACCTGTGTTGCATTTCCTAATTGTTTCTCTGCTGTTGTAGACATTGTTTTCAATTTGACATTCCCACGTGTTTATATGTGACGTCATGCGTGTGCATGTTTGTTTGTTTGTGTGTGTGTGTGTGTGTGTGTGTGTGTGTGTGTATAACATGTCTCGGCTGTGGCAAAAGTATACACGAGTCCATGAAGACTACTTCAAGTGTTGAACACAAAAAGAAAAAAAAGTAAAGACTGAGAACCAAGAATATATTGGTAAAAATTTGACAAAGAAAATGGACGTAAACAGTAAAAAAGGCAACCTATGGTAAGATGAAACCGTATCGCTGCAGCTTAGTGGTGCTTCCTTGTTGTGGGCCGGGTGAGGTGCGGAGCGTGAACACATCGTCATGTAGCGTCCAAGGAAAAAAAGAAAAGAAAAGGCCATTTAGGCTCTCGCGTACTGCACTGGGAAAGAAAAAGCCACCAGATTTCTCGTAATGACATTGGATTAGGAAGACTAGAGGAACTAAAACTATATTTTGAGGTGAATAGTGAAAATGGAATATGCAAAATCGTAGGATACATTATGGGAAAATCCAAGTTACTTAGGAGAGAAATATATGAAAGCCAGGTGTCAAAGGTATGGACGGTACCAGAAACGAGTTAGTAAATGAAAATAGAAAGTATACACAGCGAGGGGAGGGTTGTCTGAACGAAGGCATAGGACAAAAGGAGATGCCAGTAGGCAAGGGATGCGAGACTGAAGATAGACACACAAGACATAGACACGAGTGAACCCTAGAATGGCGTTCGGGAGCATAGAATTATTTTTTTCAGAACTGGAACGTATAAAAGACTAAATTATATTCACATATCGTAGTGGAGCGAAGGAGTACGTTGAAATTCATATAGAGAGCAAAATTATTAGAGTTAAGCAAAGGAGACGTTGGTTGGTGATGAGATGATGATGGGAGTGGGACTGTGTGTTGATGGAGTGGTGTACATAAGCATTATAAGGGTCAGTGGGTTATGTTATAACCTCGGGAGGGAGCTGAATGAGCTGTGAGGTAGGGGCCAGGATGGAGTATCACCACCGCCTCATAATGAGTGTGTGTGTAGACTCGTTCCATAAGACCTTGAAACTGTTGTACAAGTTTGTCTTTTTATGGTAGTTACTGGCAGTGGAGTCGAGAGCGATCGATTGATCCATCTTCAGAGAAAAAGCTTTGTAAAGTTTGCTTCTAGATTTGCTGTAGACCCGTGCTCTTATACACGTTACTAGGATTGTTGATGAGACGAGTTGATGAGCAAGATGGAGATCTACGTACATCTATCAGGCTACATCTATACACCGAAACCACTCATACTCATATTCCAAGAAACCAGTCCCTCAGTCCTGCAAAAACTAATAGCCATGCTTATGTTCACATTCAGTTTTACTATCCTCCTCTCACACATTATCCTAAACTCAAACACTAACTTCGGCATATTCACAATCGAATCTGCCATCGTTGCTGAATGATCAGCAAACAATAATTGATTCCTTTCCAAGGCCGACACCTCACCCCACTGCAGCTTACATAATCGTCTCTCTCTCTAAGACCTCACCAACTCATCTATATGAAAATTAAACCTACCATCATCTGGAATCACTCACCCTCTTCCCAATCTATTCTCTTATACGCCTTATTCGATATATATATATATATATATATATATATATATATATATATATATATATATATATATATATATATATATATATATTGTGTGTGTGTGTGTGTGTGTGTGTGTGTGTGTGTGTGTGTGTGTGTGTGTGTGTGTGTGTGCGCGCAAGCTGCTGCTTCACATCATTGCTGTGTGGTCGCTGGCAACTCAAAGGTGGGCCGTTTTGATAACGATTTCCTTCCCTATACCTGCAAGCTTTGGAACTCTTTACCCTCTTATGTCTTTCCCAACATTTTAAGACAGATATTTCAATTCCTCAAAAAAAAAAGTAATACTTTCTCTTGTCTCTTCTTTTTCCTTTTCATTAACCTCTCTATATTTCACTTAAGGCCCGGCCTCGATGTGGACTTTTAATCGTGACTAGAGCCTCCGATGTAAAAAAAAAAAAAGAAAGGGAAGAAAATGAACTTAATGTTTCCACTTCTGTAGACGTGATTAAATCATCGACTATGTCATTCTCTACCATCTTGAATACTGTATATATATATATATATATATATATATATATATATATACTTTCACCCAATTCCACCGACATTTCCAAGTGACTTAAAAGAGGTCTGACGACCCCCAGACGACTGTTGACCTGGTGGTGGTCGTGATGAACAGTGGGTTTACTGTGAAAGTTTCCGTCTCGAAGTCTCATCCGGGAAGCTGCGTCGCATGACGTCATGACAACCGGTCTCAGGCGACCTACATCGTAAGAGAATCCAGTCGGGAGGTGATTTGGCAGACAGGTGCCGTGAGCATAGCTTTCGTAGATGAGAAGCCGGAACGATGTGGAGAGGGAGAGGGAGGGAGGCAGACGCACAAGTCTCTTTGGTAACTAAGGGGAGGGAGGGAAGATCCTCTCTCTCTCTCTCTCTCTCTCTCTCTCTCTCTCTCTCTCTCTCATGACAACGCTGGCGTGGAAGACCACGGGATCAATAGCCGCTGCGATCTGCTTTCCCGGTGAAACTCCTGGCGCCCATTCGATCATCTTTTTTTTTTTCCTCTCTCTCTCTCTCTCTCTCTCTCTCTCTACACACACACACACACACACACACACACACAGGACGTGGCAGGAGGCAAGGTGCCTGCCCAGGTTGGTGGTGTGGGCTCGGGGTGAGGGAGGGTGCGTTGGTGGTGGTAGTTAGGAGGAGCGTATAGTTACACGTCAGCGGTGTTTGTTTACGCTTGCCAGCAGTGTGGTGGTGGGGGGGGGGGTGGTCGCACGCTGCTGGTTAAGGAGATCGTCAAGGTGAAGCCTTACCGACGTGCCTTCCACGTGGCAAGGACCCGACCGACCGTCTTGGCGAGGGGTGAGCGGTGGGTTTAAGAGGTAAAATGTTATTTCAGTCGACTGTTGGTGGGCTTCTGCGTCCCAGGGAGGCTGTGAGAGCTCCCTGGGTGTTGACGTCTCTCGTCGTGTGTGGGGGGGTGTTACTCCCGTGTGTTGTGTTGGTGCCTTATCAACGGACAGGCTCGTCCCCTGCGGATAATTGGGGGGGGGGGGGTACAGTCCATGACGTCGACGGTACAGTCCATGACGTCGACGGTACAGTCCATGACGTCGACGGTACAGTCCATGACGTCGAGGGAATGACTCTTGGTCATGATGTCTTCACTGACCTAACTTTGGTCGTGACCCAGTCACACCGCCTCAGCCAGAACTTGCGCTCAGGGCCGTACCGTCGTGCTCAAGGGTCGTACCGTCGTGTTCAAGGGACGCACCGTCGTGTTCAAGGGACGCACCGTCGTGCTCATGGACCGTACCGTCGACTTCAAGGGTTATTTATGATCAAGGGAAAATGGGTACTTATGGGTGTAATGTAGCATATATCATTATTATCATTATTAGTATTATTATCATTAGTAGTAGTAGTAGTATCATTATCATCATTATTACTATTATTGTTATTGTTGTTATATATCTGTATTCCATTATGAAAATAACTTGTATATATTTTTCTTTACTGTTTTTTCATGTATTTCAGGTAGTATATTATTATTATTGTTTATCATTATTGTTATTATTATTATTATTATTATTATTATTATTATTATTATTATTATTATCAAAGTAATTCATATATGTTTTTCTCCTCTATTTTCCAGGTATTTGTCCCATAATCTTTCCCTCAGGTACGTATAACAAGAGATGACTACGTTTCCCTGTAGTGTGTGAAAGACAGAGCCGACATGAGGAGCTTCTCGGCGCCCTACTGTGGGAGACCTGCCTTCAGAAATGTATCTCTGTGTGTGTGTCTGTATGTGTAATTCATCCCCTAAAATCCACAAGGTGGACTGAGTGGAGATCTGCCCATCACTCTGTATATTTGATTCCTGTATTGACTGTACCCACACACGTAGAGGGGAAACACGGAGAATTGTATTCAAGAAAGAGAATTATTTGTATAGATAGATTAAGACTTTTTAGTCAAGTTCGGGGGAATTCTATTACTGAAGTATTGGAGGGAGTATTTCCAGGTATTTGCAGGTATTTCTGTTTCTCATACTCATTCGCCGTTTCCCCGCTTTAGCGAGCTGCCAACATGAACCGAGTCCCTGTGATCACAGGGGGGCCTCACAACATCCACTATCCACCTATTATCTATAACGCACCCGAAACCAGAACCCACCAGCCATAGTCAAGCCTTAAAGTCCATTCCTTGGTTTACCCTGTAGTCTTTATGTAGGTGGGTTCATCCCATTACCAGCACGTCACCCTATGTATACCACATCGATCCAATCCCGTCTATCCCATGCCTACTTTTACCCTTCTAAATGTTCAGGCCACGATCCCTGAAGGCTTCCTTCCTCCCACCCTTTCATATTCCATTTTGGTCTCCCTCTTCCTCTTGCTTTCTCCACTTCTTATACATCGATCCACTTCGTCATTCTTTCTTCGCTCATCCTCTCCAGATGACCAAACCATTTCAGCACATTCTGGTCAGCTGTCTCAAACAGACTGCACTTACTGCCATACCTCGCTCGCATACCGTCATTCCTTACACAATCATCCCTCTTCACAACACATCTCGTCCTTAAGAATTTCATTTCCAAAAAGTCCACTCTCTCTTCTTTTGCATCTAGGGTCAGGATTACTATATCTTCAAACATGCCTATCTTTACCCGAAAGACATTGACCCCTCCTTCCACACGCTCCTCACTGAATACACGACCTTCTTAGGCTCCTTGTCCCACTGTATGACTCATTTAAACTCCTGTGGTTCCGTCCACTACCATATTTACTCCCGGGTACACAAAGCATTCCACCTCCTCTTAAGTTCTCCCCGTTCAAACTCACACTCAAGCCACTCTGTCTCCCTTCCCTGCTACGCCTCGTTACCAATTTTGTTCATATTCACTCTCTACTTCTTCCTGTCACACACTCTCTCATATTCACACACCAGCCTCTAGAGTTTCTCCCTCAAGACTTCCATTAGCGTTGTATCAGCTGTAAACATCAACTGACTCACCTGTCACAGGCACTTCCATCCCCAGCTTACTGAAGAGGTACCGCCTATGCTCTCTCTCTCTCTCTCTCTCTCTCTCTCTCTCTCTCTCTCTCTCTCTCTCTCTCTCTCTCTCTCTCTCTCTCTCTCTCTCACTAGCAATATGAACTCCTCACCCCATCTATCACTGACCATTTATTTATGCAGTTGGGAGAAATTCATTGGTAAAAGTAACAACTATTTAGCAGCAAAGGTTAGAGAAGATTGTTGACTTAGGTAGAACTTCATTTGTAAAACTTGGATAGATTTTCGTTGAAAGTGTCTGGAGAACGTTTTCAGAAAGAACTTTTTTTTTTAGTAAATCATTCATGGGAAAACTTTAATACTAAAAGAATGAAATTGTATGAATAAATCATTTAAAAAACTTTATGGAATGTTATCAGAAGTTAGGGGAAGTAAATTTGTAATTGGTGGGGAACTTTATTGAATGGTGAGAGAACTTCACTGGTTAAGATTAGAATGATTTTAGTATGAAAAATCGGGGAAATTTAAGTAGCGAAGGTTGGGAGACGATTATTAGCGCAGGTAAAGATAACTTTATGATCAAATGTAAGACACATTTGTTTGTGAATGACTGGGAATATATGTTAGTATATAATGAAAGAACTCTCTTAAAACTTAATGCTACAAACAGTAAATTATGGTAAAAATTGATAGATACAGTACCGTCATTTTATTCTTTTTTTTACACATTTTCAAATTCTTCAGCACCAAGTGGTTTCCCCTGGATATTACATTGATATTGTCTTGTCGGCTTTTTAAAACAAGAGAAAGGAAAAAGAAAATTCATTTGACCAAATGATTACACAGGACTTTAGTGATTATGTGACCAATTAAGCAGATGTCCGCGGAGGGCAGTAAATGGGGGTGTATGAATAATGTAAACGATTGTTGGGTGATTAGCGATGTGGTCAATTTGTCTGGATGTGAGAGCTGGCACCCCACTCCCACACTCTCCCGCCTACACCCAAGCCTACACCGTGTCTCACACGCTACTCTACAGCCAACCTCACACTCTAGTGTACACTCTTCCTCACACCGTGTCCTACACCCTCATTCACACACTACCCTCCACCTTGCCTCTCACCCTGCCATACACCGTGCATCATACCCTGCCCCTCACCCCTGCACCACACCCTGTCCTGAAACCTGCCTTACACCCTACCTTCCACTCTCCTTCATGCCCTCCGCCACACCCTGCCACACTTCCTGCCTTACACCTGCCATACACCTTCCCCTATGCCCTACCTGACACCCTGTTTTATACTCTGCCTCACACCTTCCCTTATACCCTGCCTCACACCTTGTTATGCACCCATTCTCACTTCCTATCTTACACTCTGGCTCACACTACCTTACATACTACCCTACGATCCTGACCTACTCCCTACCTTACAAGTGTACCTTACACCCTGTCCTACACCCTGTTCTCCACCCTGCCTCACACCCTACCGTAAACCCTGCCGCTTATTCTGCCTCACACCCTGCCTGACTCCAATACCCTACACCTTGCCACCTACCCCTTTCCCTTCCCCCTACCTCACATCATATCCTACACCCTGCCTTTTACTGTGCCCTACACCCTACACGCCCCCGTGTGCTTCATAGTGTTCGTAGAATAGAGAGAGGAACGGAAAGGCTGGGATAGAGGGGAAGAGGGAGGCTGGGATATAGAGGATGGGAGAGGCTGGGATAGAGAGGCTGGGGGAGGCTGGGATAGAGACGAAGTGGGAAGCTGGGTTAGAAAGCAAGGGGTAAAGGCTAGGACCGAGAGGAAAGGAGGAGGCAGGGACAGAGAGGAAGGGGGAAGCTAGGATAGAGAGCAAAAGGGGGGAAGCTGGGACAGAGTGGAAAGGGGGAGGCTGGGATAAAGAAGTCTGGCAGGAAATGAGTTTAGACCCCCAGGGTCTTGACTGGCGTGATGTGTCCTCATACTTTACACTCGTCCTTCCCACGCCTCCCCTACCATACACACACACACACACACACACACACACACACACACACACACACAACTAATACAATAACAAAATTTTGTGAAATTCTGCTGAAAAAAAATGATAGAAAACACCCGGGTGACTTCCTTACTGTGAACAGTTTGTCTTGCATTGTCGTGATCACGTATCTACACGAGAACACAGGGGCCCGTGCCCTCCTGCTGCAGGCGTGGCCAAGCCTTGGAGGCAATAGGTCATATCTATGAGCCTGGCCGGTGTTACGGAGAAGTTGTAGGAGGAGGAGTAGTGGGCCAGTATGCCCGGGAACAGCTGGTCATTGTGAGTAGTGCTCCTCTTTTGGCTTCGCCTTCCCCATGCCTAAGAAGAACCCTCACTCACATGTTGTCACTATTTCTCCAGAGGAATATCCAAGGTGATGTCCTTTTTTTCTTTCTTGGGTATTTGAAGTTCCTGGTTGCGCGGTGTCTTGGTTGTTCTCTTCCTCATGTTGTTGATGTTGTTGGAGAGGGTTGTAGGGAGTTGTGGCGTGGAGTACAACCGCTCTGCCGTCTCGTATGGCGCCTGACGTGGAGAGTCCCGTGGGGGCAACTGGCAGCCTCCCGTAGCCCGGTGGCTTTCGTGGTCTACTTCCCATGGCCCGGTACCTGTCGTGGTCCACTTGCCGTGGCCCGGTACCTGTCGTGGTCCATCTCCTGTGGACCGGTACCTGTCCTGGTCCACCTCCTTAGCCCAGGTACCCGTCGTGGTCCACATTCCTGAGCCGTCTGTTTAGCTGTGATCATCAAAGTTTCACATATTCCTTTTGTGTCTCTCTCTCTCTCTCTCTCTCTCTCTCTCTCTCTCTCTCTCTCTCTCTCTCTCTCTCTCTCTCTCTCTCTATATATATATATATATATATATATATATATATATATATATATATATATATATATACAGGGCGTAAAGTGTAGACTAGAGGGTAACTGGGAAACAGCATCGGGGGGTCGAGGAGGCCCTGTGGGAGCGCGTGACGTCAGCGGGAGGCGCTTGAAACGCTATCCAGTTGAGGTGGTGGTGGCCGGGGAGTGCTTTATCCCCCGCAAACCTTAATTAACGTGCTTAGGGCTCTCCCTACTCTCCTTCTCTTCCTCCTCCCCTCCTGCGAGAGAGAGAGAGGAGAGAGAGAGAGAGAGAGAGAGAGAGAGAGAGAGAGAGAGAGAGAGAGAGAGAGAGAGAGAGAGAGAGAGTTTGGAAAGTTTTCTCTGGTAAGTGCCGTAATGCATCTTTATATCCGTCTGTGTCAGACCTGGCTGGCTCTTGTGTTCTCTTCCTCGCTGACTTCTGTTGGCTGGAGGAGAAGGAAGAGGAGGAAGAGGAGAAGGAAGAGGAGGAAGAGAGGAGGGATTATTCTCAGAGATATTGGTTTATTCTGGTGGGTTCAACCTTACTCTAGTGGGTTGTATCTAGTGTTTTTTTTTTTTTTCACATTGTCGGGTTAACATAGTGTTATTTTTCGCTTCCTCTACTGGGTCATACCAATTCTTGAGTGGATTTTGCGCTTACTTTTCTGACCTCTTTGTGTGAGTGGGTTTTTGTTTACTCTCGTGTGCTCTTCTTGCTCTAGTGGGTTCTTGTTTAGTATATTTTCTACTACCCTAATGAGCTCCAGCTTTTCTCTAGTGGATTCTTGCGTAGTCTAGTGGGTTCTTACACAGTGGATTCTTGTTTCGTGTATTTTCTCTTACTTTAGTGGGTTCTTACACAGTGGGTTCTTGTTTAGTGTATTCTATATTACTCTAACGAGCTCTAGCTTCACTCTACTGGGTTCTTGCTTACACTAGTGGGTTTTTGCTTACACTAGTGGGTTTTCGCTTACTCTAGTGGGTTCTCGCCCACTCTAGTGTGTTCTCGCCCACTCTAGTGTGCTTCTTGCTTACACAAGTGGCTTCTTGCTTACTCTAGTGGCTTCTTGCTTATCCCAGCGAGATTTTGCTTTCTTCATCTTACTTGCTCTAGTCAGTCTTCTTCCTTTAGTGAGTTCTTGCCACCTTAAGTCTGCCTTCTCTCGTACGGCTTCGCTGATTCCAGCAGTTTTGAGACACTGTCGAGATTTCTCATCTAAACTCGAGGAGTTCTTATCCTCCTTAGCAGTGCTTTCACTGGTGGTAGTGGTGGTGCTCGTCGTCGTGTGTACGTTTGTTGTGATTTTTGCTTCCTCTAGTTAGAGTAGGCGTAAGTTAGAGTGGTGGGCACTTATACTGGGGCACCCCATTTTTTTTTTTTGTTTAAAGTGTGGGGTTTTTTGGCCTGCGAATGTTTGGTATAGAGATGAGAAGTAGAGGCAGTCTGTTAAAGAGAGGGAAAGGTGTCTTGAGTCCTCCCTCCCATTAGCAAGAGAGTCAGGCGGGAACCCAGAGACACTTAGCACCCCATGATGCCCGGGACTGAAGACCATTTAAGTTTGTTGGACTTTATCATGATTGCATTTTGAAATGATTACCTGACCCGTAAGGTTTCGGTCAAAGGCCAGGCCACAGGTCAGTGATCATGCTATCATACCCAAGGGTCGTACCATCGTGCTCAAGGGTCGTACTGTCATGCTTAAGGGTCGTACCGCCGTGCTCAAGGGTCGTACTGTCATGCTCAAGGGTCGTACCGTCGTGCTCAAGGGTCGTACTGTCATGCTCAAGGGTTGTACCGTCGTGCTCAAGAGTCGTACTGGCATGTTTAAGGGTCGTACCGTCGTGCTCAAGGGTCGTACTGTCATGCTTAAGGATCGTACCGTCGTGCTCAAGAGTCGTACTGTCATGCTCAAGGGTCGTACCGTCGTGCTCAAGGGTCGCACTGTTATACTTAAGGGTCGTACCGTCGTGCTCAAGGGTCGTACTGTCATGCTCAGTGGTCGTACCGTCGGGCTTAAGGGATTATATATCCTTTTCCCCTCCGAGATCCTTCGTTCCAGAGCTGCACTTCGTCCCATCCGGTACAAGAACACCTCAGTCCCAGTCATTGTGAGCATCAGTCATATGGTCGACTGTGCATTACCCTCCATCTTTGTATTTGTTTGTGGACTGCACTGAAAACCCCTGGGGATCCAACCATTTTTCTTGTAGTGTTCTTATTTGGTTTTTTTAGCTGTGTATCTTCTCATTTATTTCCATACTGTGCTTGTGGATAATTGAAAATACACATTATTATTATTGATATTATCATTATTATCATTATCATTATTATTATTATTATTATTACTGGGAATGTGTTCGAGGCGGAAACAGCTCCTGCACTGCGTGACCAGTTTAAGCCTGAAGGATTGGACGGAAGACATATCCTCTTCACTCTGCGTTATGCAGTTTCGTTTCTTGGAAGAGGATGATGGTGTGGCGCTGCATCCTAATTTACGTTTGTGCTTGGTTGACCTACTTGGCTTAGCGGAAAACTGGTGGATGACTGGGTCGATACCGTTGTATGACAGCTTGGGCGTACATTTTTCGGTGACTCTACTGCCAGACGCAGGAAGTTTGCTTGTATTCGGCGAATATATGCTGTTGCTTATTGTCTGTTGTCGTCTCCATTTGTTTAGATGTATTTGTTTTCTGTGGTATTGACAACAGTTTTGTTACTCTTTTATACTTTTAACTTTATACTGAGTATAAGAAAATGGTAATCGTGAGGCAACATGAAATATTGTGATGTGTGATTATTCTGCTTGCAACCGCTGATGTTGCTGAACTCAGCTTGTTTCACCTAAAACAACAGGAACTCGAGAGCACTGGACTCGAATCCCCGGATGGTGGCTGTAAGACATTCGTCCTTCGAAATTTCCAAGAGATAGGAAGTGATGTGGGAGGGCGAGGCCACCACGGCCTGGCAGCGCAGGTTGTGGGGACCGGTCCCGGGCCCGCCAGCCATTCACAGGCTCCCGGGGTTGGTTCTGGAAGGCCAGATAAGAATGGGTGTTAAGATCGCGGCGGCCCTGACGCTGTTGGCTCCTTGCTGCCGCCGCCGCTGCTGTCGGTTCAGCTTCGGTTGTTCTTGCTCCTGCTGCCGTTCCTGCTACTGCCGCTGTTCCAACTGCTACCATTACTACTGCTGTTGCCACTGTTAGCTGTTGATTTTGCTGCGGCTACTGTTGTAACTTCCACCGTTGCTCCTGTTGTTCTCGCCGCCACTGATGTTAATGCTAGTGTCATACTTTGAATGCTGCTGTTACTACCCCTGCTGTTGTCGCACTTGCCGACATTACTGCTGTCAGTGCTGTCAACGTTGCTGTTATAGTGCTACCATTGCCACAGCCGTTACTGCTGTAGAACTGTCGATGCTAACCAGAGCTGTTATTATAGCCGCTCGCTTGCTACTTTCAGTAAATGGTATTGCTGCTGCCGCTACTGCCAGTGTTCCTGTCACTGCTACTGTGGCCACTGCTCCAGCTGTTTTTGTTGTCCCTGCTGGTGCTGATGCTAGGCCACTGAGGTTTCTGATGCCACCCCCCCCACTACTGTTGTTGCTGCTACTGTTGCCACCACTGCTGTTGGTACTGTTGCCTGTGCCACCACTATTGTTTTTCATTCTGCTAGCACCACCACTGCTGTTGTTGCTGCTACTGGTGCCAACTCCACTGTTGTTACCACCACTGGTGCCACCGCCACTGTTGTTGCTACTGCTGCCACCACCTTCTGCTACTGTTACTGGTGCCACGGTAACTGTTTCTCATGTTTTCGCTTGGGTGTTCGAGAAAAAGAGAAAGGTACCACATCTCTCGATCCTCTTCTTGGTTGGTCTCCACACAGAAAACTATGAGAGAGAACAGCCACCCGCGTGTACAAGGCCCGGGTCTTGGAGGATGGGACACACAGACAGCTTTACAAGTACGGCGGCTGAAATGATACCTGTAGAACCGAGAAGCTTCGAGAAGCAACATCACAACACGACGGAGAGGGATGGTTGGAGGAAAGATGATGGCAGGAAGAAGGGTCGATAAGAGGGAAAGGCTTTTGATTCCATTACCTCAAAGAATGGCGAAAGAAAAGCCAACCCCAGATATGGAGGAGAATGAGACCCCTGTAGACTTAGATAACTGCTAACAATAAAGATAATTACGGCACCTGCAGATAACACCCCCCCCCCAGCTTTTAGGAAGCAGGATGTGTCATACTTATTACAAGTGGTTTCCATGGTAGAGTGAGGAATACGGTTTTGTCCAATATGTTTATATAAAAGCTGAATTGTAGGGATTTGAAATTTTATAGGAAATGAGTGAGAATGAGGGAGTTATTAGTAAACACGACGATTCTGAACAGTTATATGTTACCCGGTTACAGCTTTCTCATTTGTACATGTCGCGCTGGTTCGAACGAAGTGATGCAATATGTTCAGTGCGAGAAAAAGAACGATTAAATTGGAATGAGCGGAGGAGAAAGTGACCCGACGTATGAGGTGTGGAGTCGCCGACGTAAGAGTGAATACAATTGGAGGTTGGAGAGAGAATCCCACGTGGAGAGGATCGGATATTGTAACTAATAGGACAGAATCAGATATATCCACCCCAACCTTAATCATCAACTCGTTTATGATTAGTTAACTAGTTACCATCATGACCTCCCAGTTTTGTAATGACTGTGTATTTTCAGCTGAATGGCTTCCCATGTTCAGTAAGCCGTTCTTTATTTTTACTTACTCTGTTCATTTAATCCTAAGGGACGCTAACGTTTATAAAATCAATGGGACGGGAGGCGTTCCATCAACCATTACAGCAATGGGATGGCTGAAATGGAAGCTCTGTATTAAAGTGAGACGCGGAAAAAAATTATCAGAGGGAAATTCTTACTCTGCAGAGACTCGTGACACACACACACACACACACACACACACACACACACACACACACACACCCTGGCAAATAATGCCTTTGACATGTCAAGCGTTCCAACAAAAAATTCAAGTTTGAAGACCTTTTGTGAGATGATTTCATCGCCTTGAAAAGAACTTTATTACATTTTCTTTTTTTTTCCCCCAAAGATGCTTTATCCTTCGTTAAAGCAAATCTCTTCTCTCCTCTAGAAAAAAATAGAAAAGATCCTTCGGTTCATTTCGACGAGGAAGAGTTCCAGTTCGTCTGGGTGACCCGTTAAAAAGAAAAGAAAAAAAAAAAATTCCCCCTCCCCAAAACACATTTTCATTTTCCACCCTCTTCCAGAGGGCCCCATATGGGAAACTCCCAAGACCAATTAGTGGGGACATAAAGAGTCGTTTAAGTGGGATCCGAAAAGAACGGGAAAAGAATATATGAATAATGGAGGGTCATAATTGGTCTGGAGTGGCAGAGGAAAGAGAAAGAAAACGAGTCGAGAAAACTGTAGTGTGGGAGGTTGACTTGTGGCATAAAATTTTGTTATGAAGGTATTATGATGATAATGGAGGCGCCTCATATTGGGGGGAGGGTTTGTTGTTCATGGTGCCTGTGTTGTGAAAAGATAAACATGGGGGATATAACCTTATCATGGTTTGATAAATGGCTAATGCTACAGAGAGAAATTATATGTATATAAAGATTTTTTTTCCCTCTGTTCAGGAGACATACCAGTAGCTTAAGAGTTGCTGGTAGAGGTAGACATGTCGGTAGAGTGGACATGCCAGTAGGGTAGACATGTCGGTAGACAGAACATGCCAGTAGGGTAGACATGTCGGTAGAGTGGACATGTCAGGAGAGTAGACATGTCGGTAGACAGGACATGCCAGTAGGTTAGACATGTCGGTAGAGTGGACATGTCAGGAGAGTAGACATGTCGGTAGACAGGACATGCCAGTAGAGTAGACATGTCGGTAGATAGGACATGCCAGTAGGTTAGACATGTCGGTAGACAGGACATGCCAGTAGAGTAGACATGTCGGTGGAGTGAACATGTCAGGAGAGTAGATATGGCGGTAGGGTGGACATGTCAGGAGAGTAGACATGTCGGTAGAGTGGACATGTCAGGAGAGTAGATATGGCGGTAGGGTGGACATGCCAGTAGGGGTAGACATGTCGGTAGAGTGGACATACTAATAGAGTAGATATGTCGGTAGAGTGAACGTGCCAGGAGAGTAGACATGCCAGTAGAGTAGACATGCTAGTAGAGTGGACATGACCGGGGGTTCGTGTCATAACCGCATGCTTCCCATAGACCGGTCGTAACGTTAACTCTGGTCTTAACTGTGAGGTTAATGATGGTCTCGCAATGGGTCGAAACTTTCCATCTCTCTCTCTCTCTCTCTCTCTCTCTCTCTCTCTCTCTCTCTCTCTCTCTCTCTCTCTCTCTCTCTCCTTTCCTCCCTCCCTCCCAACCCTTTCCCCGAGCGCCGTAATTGTATTCACCTTCACAGGAGAGTCAAATTAGCTGACCTGACAAGGGTTGCGAGTTGACCCCCTTGCCTGGTTTGAGAAGTGGGTCACGTCCGACGCATTGATACGGTGCACACGAGAAAGAGTCGCTCAGTTATTGTGTCTTTTTTTTCCCTTCTGGTCTTTTGACAGCAGCGGTTTCGAGTCTCTCTCTCTCTCTCTCTCTCTCTCTCTCTCTCTCTCTCTCTCTCTCTCTCTCTCTCTCTCTCTCTCCAAAAAGGTGATGTATTCGCTGGTAGTTTCTGTGGGACGCGAGGCGCGCATTTACGTAACGTCCGGTATGAGAGGCGAGCGAAAGCTGTTGTATGGCCAATCAGGAAGCGCGCTTGGGCAGTCCCGACCAATCACTGGGTGCTCACTGGTCATTGCGTGGGATGCCCTATGACGTTGGGTGAATGGCCATTGGTCTAAAGACGGGAGGAGAATGGTGATTGGTTGAGAGGAGTTATGTGCCTGTTGGCCCGCCTGTATAAGAAAACGTGTAAACTTTTTCACATAAGTTTCGTACGTTTTTATTCGTGTTGGTTTTCGGTCGAGTGCAGAGTACCTGTGATTTAGAAATTGTGGTATATGACGGCATGACTGACTGTCGTGGGTGTGAGTTGGGAGTGGATGTCTTCATCATACAGCCTCCAGTGACGTGCGAGATGTGTTCAGGGCTTGGGGTGCTGGCGACATGGCCGGCATACGCTAGAAACCATGAAAGATACGCTGGCTCTTGAGATGATACACACAAGGTTATAGATGGAGCCTGCCCACCAGCCTGCTTGCTTGTGTGGGCTTTCACAGTAAACGCACGCACGCTCTCTCTCTCTCTCTCTCTCTCTCTCTCTCTCTCTCTCTCTCTCTCTCTCTCTCTCTCTCAAAGGCACTGGCATTACAGACGGTATGATCATTTTCAGCAAATTTTATAGAAGAATAGAAAATGGCTCCAGTGAAGGCTTATTCTAGCCAAATTTCATGTTCCAGCAAAGCACAACAAGAGATAAAGACAGCTGTGTTTGTGAAGTGGGATGAAAAAAAAATTCACCTCATTAATGCTGAAGATGTAAAAAAACAGAGACAATAAGAGAAGCAAGACGTGCAGACGACGAATAGAGAGGACAGCCATGAGAGAGGGATGCATAGAGACAAACGAATATCATGAAATACTCGGGACACAGAGAAATAGACTGTCAAAACATGGAAAGTTAAAAAGACAAAAAAAAAAAGATGGTTATAGCTAAAGGGAAAACTCAAATAAAGGAAATGAGGAAGTGCATAACAGACATGGTAAACCTGAAGAAGAAGAAGAAGAAGAAGAAGAAGGAGAGAAATAAGGGATCTAAATAACACAGAAAACAAATGTCAAGTGAAAACGAGGAACCAAGTGAGACGGTGGAATGTGGTGGTGAGGCCCCAACACCACCACCTGAACCAAACAGCACAGAACACATGCAGGAACTGCTCGAGGAAGGTGCAGGAACTGCCGATCGATGCAACTGCGATCGCCCGCGAAATGTGCACACAGGAGCTTCTTTTTCGGAGCCTCCCCCTCCATCCCCCTGTCGATGGCGGGCGACGTCAGAAAGGGGAAGAATGTGAGTATGTTCTCCTAAGGGATGAGAGAGGTGCCATAGTTGCAGATAGAGGGACGAAAGTGTATGTTCATACACTTTTTGGAGATAGACACTTGGCACTGTTAACGTATACCTCCAGGGACGAAAGATAGATGAGAGATGTATCTTTAAACGTCCAAGAAGAGAAGAGAGGTATAGCAGGTCGTAGTATTGAGAAAGGACGTATGAAATGAGTGAGAGAAAGGGAGAACCATGGTTGACGCAGAGGTGGAAATACAGCGGACGTGAAAGAACAGAACAGAGAGAAAGACACCCATGTAATGTAAACTAAAGAAGAAGATATAGGAAAGAACACAGTTTGGAAAACAGACAGAAAATGGGATAACAGAATAATAACTGCATTGATAACTGTAAATATCCTAACGAGGAAAACGAAAACTGTACTGTGACATCAAGTATGAAATCAGAGTGTACCATTGGTATAACCAATACTTGCAAGAATATGAAATCTAAACATTCTCTCTTCATTCAGACTCGCAAAGCATCTCACAGTGGGGGGCCAGCAGCAACCTGGTTAAATTCAATCGTGCTAAAACGCAATTCGTTTTTCTTTTAATGTCAGAAGCTTCAATCACGGGTCAAAGTCTACATCAAAGCCTGGCCGTAATTGAAAAATAAATAGGTTAATGAAAGGGGAAAAAGAAGAGAAGGTGGAAAGCATTGACGATTTTTTTCTTTTTTGGAGGAAGTGTAAAACCTGTATTTTGGAAAGTCCCAGGTCATAGTTATTGGGAAAAATGTGTGAGGGACGAGAGTTCCTAAGCCTCGAGGTGTAGAGGAAGAAGCAGTTCCCAAAACGGTCCACTCCTGAGCTACCAGCGACCACGCAGTAATCCTGTGACGCAGCAGCTTGCTGAGTAATGCGTGGTCTTGCCTAGTGGTGGGAGCACACAAGCAGCCAGCACTCCGGGGCAAAAACCAAAGTAATACCTATAGAAGAGGGAAAGTGAACCACCATTGCGGCGTAAGGCAAGAGGGTCAAGTTTGGAAGTTAGCCTGGGACAGTTTATAAGTCGGACCGCTTTCAACTCAAGTAAGGATGCAGAGCTAGAACCACCCCAGATGTGAGAGCATTGCTCAGTGTAAGGACGGATCAATCCTTTGTATAAACGGAGCAACTTTTCGGAAGAAAAGAAACTTCAACATCTAAACAGGACTCCCATTTTCATAGAAGCAGATTTAGGTATTTCTGTAATGTAAGGCTACTAAGATGGTGTGGATGAGAGTGGATGTTAGTAATATCAAGTGTATTCATTGAGTCGAGAGGTGGAATTACAGATCCGTCAAAGGAGAGGGGGAAAGTTGTGAGGAATTTTGGACAGAGATGGCTAGAAACTGGGTCTTGGAGGCATTAAACTTCACCAGATTTCGTCTGCCCCGCTGAGATATCCTGTCCAAGTCTGTGTTTGTTGAGGTAGTTGTGTCGAGGCGAGACGCAGATCGAGTTAGAGAAGAAAGAGCAGAATCGAAGGATGTGGAGGTGATATTACCAGTAGATCTTATCTCCTGCTGGCGACCAGAGAGAAGACTGTGAGATTCAAGATGTCTGAGGATACGGGAGGTGAGGAGGGATTCAAAGACCTTGGAAGCTGTAGAAGGCTTAAGGGACAGGACGATAGTTCGAGAGGATGGAACGGTCACCTTTCTTAGGAATGGGGTGAACCAATGCATGCCTCCACGAGGAAGGAAAAGTTCTTGGTTTTAAACAGAAACGGAACAGACGAGCAAGTACAGGAGCCTTGCTTGTGTTCAGAGAAAGAAGCGCTTTATGGATAGTTCGAAAAGGAGTTACAGGGAGGAGAATGGGATAAGTAAAAGGAGCATCAGAAGGTGAAGGAATGTTAAAGTCATCCAAAATAGAGCATTCATCTCTTTTATTAGGAAACTAAGAATATCAGTCTCATATATTAGGATCCCAGAAGTATTAACCTCATATATTATGATCACAGTAATATTTATATCATATATTAGGAGCTCATTACTATTAATCTCAAAGATATTGATATCAATCTCTTGTACAAAGAGCCGAAAAGTATTGATCTCAAATCTGAGGAGGCCAAAAAGTACTAATCTCAAGTTTTACGTAGCCCAAAAGTATTAATCTCAAATATGGAAGAAGGGGGGAAAAATTCCAATATTGAACCTTTAAGAATAGGAGGAAAAGTATATGAAAATAACCCCCAAAGAAAATGTGCAGGAAATCTAAATCGAGCGCTAGAAATACATTTCCAGCAGAGCTCAGTATGAGGAAGTTGCAGTCATGGAGATAACACTTGAGTCATTAGAAAATCACAGATGCAAGAAATTCAGGTTCAAGACCGGATAGAATTCCAGCCATTTTCCCCAGAGAAGACAAAGACGTCGGCAGTAAACTTGATGATGTTATTGATTAAGAGTCCACAGCTGGCCAAACGTTTATGCAAGTGGGCCATTTTTAAAATATTTTGCCACTGTGAAGGGCCATAGTGTGTGTGTGTGTGTGTGTGTGTGTGTAAGTGACTTTTTCCTATACTATTGCTGCTGAATGAACTGTTTTAGAACAGTAAATAAAATAGATTCAGAACTTAACAAGTAACTCAGTTATATTTATAGAATAAAAACTCATTATAATCATGTTATATATAACTACGAATTGGTTCAGACGCATATGGCTGTACTGACTACAAATTAGTTTAGGGTGCGTTTGTGCTGACACATACAACCAAGTTATGATAGAAATTATACTGAGAACATTTCTAAGATGGATCGAAATTTGACGGAAGGTATTCATCAGAACCCAATCAGTTAGTTCTTCTGGTGTGTCGTATGGTCTCCATCACAAGCGATAATAGACCACTAGCTTGACAGAATTCAGAAACGCTTCAAGCAAGATCGAAGGGATGGAACATAGGAGCTTAGTATGATAAGCTGGAAGAACTTGAGCTGTTCGAATTAGAAGGAAGACGAAGATACGTGATATTTACGCTTGACAGCAAATTGAAGATATAAGATATGATATACTGGGCCTGGAAATAGCTCACCATGGAAGAAACACGGTTATATATATATATATATATATATATATATATATATATATATATATATATATATATATATATATATATATGGGGACTAGGGCTAAAGCACCGTAGATGATTCATACATATTCATTCTCTCCGTCACTGCCGGCCACTAAGCCAGAGTCATCTACAAAGCCCACAATTGTAAAACTTTCAAGCTCTGTAGTGGAGTCCCCCAAGGGGCGCTGTTCCTTTTCGAACATCATCATCATCAGTATCTTCCTCTATGACCTCTTTTTGCCGCCGCCTCTACTCTATCCCTCCTTCACCCGCCCTGAACACCGGCTGACTTTCACGAAACACAATGACCGCATCACCACAGAGACCCACCATCACACCACCATCCCCCCTTAACTCTGACGGGCACAAAGTCCAACCTGCACCCTCACACCACTCTGGATGATTAACTGCTCCCTCTCAACTAAACACATGCCATACTAGACATCACATACATACACCACACGTCAATGCGAAGTTTATAGACAAAGTAAGTGCTCTTAAAGAGCACTCATCAGCATTGATATCCACCTCTGTCTAAACCATGACTTATCTACATGGTCACCCACGCTTTCAGAAGCACAAACACAGCAAAACTACGAACCATCCAAAGTACAGCAGTCAGGACACTCGCTGACTGCTCATCAACCAACAACACTCACTACCTACACGACAAAATAAAATTACTTCCATTACAGTCCCACCATAACAATTTGGTATCCCTTCCCATCACGTAACCCTCAAGTATGTATAGAGAGCTCATCCCAGCCTCACACTTCACCCTCATTTACTCACAGACAACCCTTTCCTCCCCCACTGCCAGCAAATAGCATCATGAGAAAAGACATTCACATCGAGATGACCCGTCAAACACATTATTGCAACCGTCCCCTCAACTCACTCTTGGCCTCCACTCCACCAGACATTTACTGATCTGAAGCCACACTCTCTAGACAAACCCGAGTCACACTGGTACACCTTCACTCGGGTCACCACCAATCTTCTCAGCAAGGCCAACATTGATTCAGTGTTTGAGCATATCGCCATGACACCTCCTGCCCTGTATACAGAACACCTACCTACACCTCGACTCCCTACAATAACCCTAGCCGGATAGACTTACGTCACTATACTACATGACGTATCATCCCGGCCGATGGACGTGGCTGATTTCTTCTGTGTGTGTGTGTGTGTGTGTGTGTGTGTGCTACGCAAGATAAGACAATCTACAAGCAAATAGTCAACAAGATACTCGGCAGTGGCACAGCAAGAGTGAGGGAGGCCGACCACTGAGGGCAGCAGTGGTGGTGGTGGTGGTAGTGGTGGTTTGGGAGTTGGTGGATGGGGAGCGGAGGAGGGGGAGTTTAGAAAGCCTGGCGGTGAGCCAGACGCCGGGTGGTGGCCGGAGCACCATGACCAGTGTGTGTGTACATAACCTTACAGCAGCTCCTCCTCCTCCTCCTCCTGTCACACACAGGAGTCAGGTCAAGGAAGTGTGTCCGTGTGTGTATGTGTGTGTGTGTGTGTGTGTGTGTGCGTGTGTGTGTGTGTGTGCGTGTGTGTGTGTGTGTGCACTCACAGCAGGCATGTGATTGTCCTTGAGAGCAAAGAGAGTCCTGTAAAAGATGGAGAGAGAGAGAAAAAGAGAGAATAAGAGAGTAAGTTAAGGGAGCCTAGCCCAGTATTGACTGGCGGGATGTGTGGGGTGTGTGTGTGTGTGTGTGTGTGTGTGTGTGTGTGTCGTGCATGAGGAAAGCTGCTGCGGAAGCTTCTGTGCAGCTGGTCTCACGGGGTGCAGAGTGGGGAAGGTCAAGAACGCTGCAGCAGTGCCACACGACTTGGAAGAACCTAGTCGTGTTCTTTTAGGGCTTTGCTCGAAAAACCCTGAGTTCCGCCAGTCGTTCTTTACGCTTTTTTTTTTTTTTTTTTCTAATTTAGCAAAATCGCCGCCAGGAGATATAATGGTTGAGTAACCCAAAGCTCCAAAATGTCGCACTAGTTTATCGAGATGGGAACGTGCGCCAGATGTTAACGCTCTGTCAAGATTCATTTCGGTTTCGGGTAATAGATTTAGAAATATTTGATTAAGGATAAAACTAATAGAATGTTCGATAAGAAATTGAAATAATGACTGAAAAATCACCGTAGATTTTGTCATACAAGATCATGTTTACCCAGTGTGTGTTCCATCACTGCATTTGTGGATGACACGACTGAACGAACGTATAGAAAAAAGTTAATGGAATTATACAATAACCTCACCTGGACGTATCCTGGTATACGAAAATATGAATTTTAATCTTCAAGTTATCAGAATTCATCTTCTCGCACTGATTATATTTACTTTTTGTTGGATTTTCAATGATTGCGATCAATTTTCTTCAGCAAGTGAAGTCGGTAAATCCACAGGCAAAAAAGGAAAGAAAACGTTTGAAGTATAAGGAAAAAAAAAAAACATTTGATAGTGCAAACCAGTCGACCTTCTCGCTCCCCTAACCATGGGTTCCACTCCTCCAACCATGGGTTCCACTTCCCCAACCATGGGTTCCACTTCCCCAACCATGGGTTCCGCTCCCCCAACCATGGGTTCTGCTCCCCCAACCATGAGTTCCACTCCCCAACCATGAGTTCCACTTCCCCAACCATGGGTTCCGCTCCCCCAACCATGGGTTCCACTTCCCCAACCATGGGTTCCGCTCCCCCAACCATGGGTTCCACTTCCCCAACCATGGGTTCCACTTCCCCAACCATGGGTTCCACTTCCCCAACCATGGGTTCCGCTCCCCCAACCATGGGTTCCACTTCCCCAACCATGGGTTCCACTCCTCCAACCATGGGTTCCACTTCCCCAACCATGGGTTCCGCTCCCCTAACCATGGGTTCCGCTCCCCCAACCATGGGTTCTGCTCCCCTAACCATGGGTTCCGCTCCTCCAACCATGAGTTCCGCTCCCCAGCCATGGGTTCCGCTCCCTCGTTCTCCTTCACAGGAAACAGGATCATGAAAATGTCATGTACCTTCTTGAGGTGGTGTGGGTAGAGAGGTTCTGCGACATGCAGGAGCCTGTGGGGGCGTTGGAAATGTTCCACTTGGAGAGTGGCGCCGCAGAGAAAGCGTTTTTCTCAAGACATGTTCAAAGTGGGAGTCCGAAAAACATGTAATTACCTGTTGGTACCGTTCAGGGAGGAGGGAGAGTTTTATGCTCGTGAGGGGAAGGGAGGGACCACACCCCCCATCTTTTGACATTTATTAGCTATCGTAAAGCTTTTTTAGACTCGTGTATGCTGTCCACATTTACAGTTTCATTATTCGTTTATTCCCCTTCATTCCCTATCGTACTACAGAGGTACTTCTTTGTGTCTTTTCTCTAGCGAGTTTCTTGATGAGTTTCATGGTATGTGTTTTGGCCACTGGTGGTTCTATCCCTGTATCTTTCAAAGAACTGGTCGCTGTTGACGTGAGAAAACTCGTTTTAAAACATAAACATTGTGATAGGGTCACCCAGTTCTCTTTTTTCCTCTAGTGTGTGTGAAGAAATGTAAGGCATTTGACCTTTTCAAGTTACTCGTCTTTCTTAACTCTGGTACCATCTTTGGTGCCCCTTCTCAGAACCTTTTCTATCGGCTCGTTACGCTTCTTTCAGTGCGGAGACCAAACTTAAAGAAGCATATCCTAGTTTTAGCCAAATATAGGTGTGAACTGTCAACCTAACATTTCCTTATTCATGATATTGAATGCTGTTCTAATATTTCCCAGCACACATTTGGTCTCCTTTGCTCTTGTTATGTTGAGGTTTTCGCGATAGGTTGAGGATGGTTTGTACTGCCAGTCCCTTTCACAAACAGATTCCTTCAACTTATTTACTGCCCGACAATAATCATATCGAAACCTTCTTTCACTGGAGTCCAATAGCATTACGCTACATTTACTGGGATTGAATTCTATCAACCATGTATTAGACCAACTATAGACGGAGTTTGTCTAGATCCCCTTGTAGATGGATGCAATCCTCCTTGCTTCCTACCTCCCCCATGACTTCGGCATCATCTGTAATCGTATTCGGGCAGGAATGGTGACCTGAAAGCACAAGTCTGCTTCACTGAATTATGAGATGGTGGAAATTCCCGGTACCGACCAAGATCAAGGATAATTGCTGCTATTGTAAAAACATTGCCTGAGCAGCCATGGCATCCTTGGTCAGCCATTTCCCGCGAGTGACTCAAATTCCTGAAAGTGCGCTGGCGTCACTTGGGGCTCGCACATGCTTAGAAGGTGACTTCTTCCTCTGTGCAGTATATCTTTATAGAATATGTTTTACGCTTTAATTTATTGTCTAAAAAAAAAAAAAAAGCGTCACAACAAAAGAGTCCTAGAACATTGAGAAAATGACTGAAAACATGTTAGATAGATCAATAACTCTGTTATATTTAAAAATAGAACAGAATCATCTCCAAATCGTCTCAAAACAGTATTGACTTCAAGAAAGTCACGGGTAAATGGCTTTCCTCAGACGACGCCCTGCTGGAACTAACCATCAAAGGATAGGTTTGAATTCCACCTTCCGCGCGTTAGAATATATTTCTCCACAAGACTCGATGATGGCAATATCTTTTCTCCTACTGGAAAATAGTCGACGAATCCAGTTATGATATGGGACAAGGAGAGTACGAGGGTACTTTAAAAAGAGTGATGGTATAGCCAACTCCCTCTCTCGCCCCATTCCGCCGCTCCCTCCCTCATTTCTCTTCTCGTAGGGACATGCAGGAGACAAGTGGGTAGGATTCCTCCTCCCTTATCCCCAGGGATAGTAAGTGATTACGACGGGATGTATGACAGTGAGTGGGTGATCTATCACGTAAGGGTTGTGGAGGGCTGGACAGCCTAGCGTCTCGTCTGTGTCCGTGTTGGATGGTGTTATTGCAACGGACTGACATTGCTAGGCTAGGCTAGGCTAGCTGGCTGGCTTGAGGGTGAGGCCTGAGGTGGATTAACATGAAATATACGTACATAAAAAGCAACATGTATGTTTAAAATGTTCACACACACACACACACACACACACACACACACGGACGGACGCACGCACGAACGCACACTTCACCTCATCATTACCGACACGAGTTGAAGGTAAACACGACGGGTCGATATACCTGCCCACTGCCTGTGTTAACTGGTGCTGGGGGGAGAGGGTGGGTAGAGCGTCACCAGCCGGGAGCTGCCACTGGTGGTGTGGGGTGCGTCACTACCTTGGAGACTTGTGGTGTGGGGTGCGTCACTACCTTGGAGACTTGTGGTGTGGGGTGCGTCACCAGCTTGGAGACTGGTGGTGTGGGGTGCGTCACCAGCTTGGAGACTTGTGGTGTGGGGTGCGTCACCAGCTTGGAGACTTGTGGTGTGGGGTGCGTCACCACCTTGGAGACTGACTGGTGGTGCGTCACCAGCTTGGAGACTGACTGGTGGTGTGGGGTGCGTCACCACCTTGGAGACTTGTGGTGTGGGGTGCGTCACCAGCTTGGAGACTTGTGGTGTGGGGTGCGTCACCAGCTTGGAGACTGGTGGTGTGGGGTGCGTCACCAGCTTGGAGACTGGTGGTGTGGGGTGCGTCACCAGCTTGGAGACTTGTGGTGTGGGGAGCGTCACCAGCTTGGAGACTGGTGGTGTGGGGTGCGTCACCAGCTTGGAGACTGGTGGTGTGGGGTGCGTCACCAGCTTGGAGACTGGTGACGTTGCTGACATTGGGTTATGGATGGTGAAACTGATGGTAGTTATGGTGAAGTTATGATGAAACTGTTGGCTGTGATGATTGAAACCTTTGGTTGGTAGATGAAACTTGTAGCAGTGGAATTTGGAGGGTGAGAGTGGTGGTTTTGGGTTCTGGTAGGTGAAATTGGTGGTAGTGGGTTGTGAAAGGTGAAACTGATGGTAGAAGTGTGGTAGTGGACTGTGATAAGTGAAACTGGTGGTAGTGGATTGTGGTAAGTGAAGGTGATAGTAGTCGCGTATGGCGAGTGAAACTTGGTTGTGAAGTGTGGTAAATGAATCTGGTAGTTGTAAGTTAGGAATGAAACTGTTGGTGAAGCTAGCGGTGAGGTGGAGGTCACTTTAAATCGATGGAGAAGGTAGGTTAGATCAAGTGAAACTTGTGGTATGATTGTGGTTGTGGAAGCGAGTGGGGGGGGGGGGGGTGTTGCACATGTCTAGAGGTGAGAGGGGTTGTGATAGACGAAACTGTTGGAGAGGTTGTGGCGCTGTGTGAGGTCGGTTGTGGTAGGGTTGTGTTGGTGTTGACAAGGGCTGTGGTGAAACTGTTGATGGGTTGTGGTCGATGTAAACGTTGCTGAGGTTGTACAAGTTGAAACTAGAGGTTGGGGGTTGTGTTACATGAAACTGCTGGTTGATGGGGCTTGTGGAAGGAGAAACTATTGGCAGAGGGGTTACCTTAGATGAAACTGATGACAGGTATTTAAATATTTGTTGAGACAGTACCATGTGAAACTGATGGCTGAGTCTGCGTTAGGTGAAGCAGACGGTTAAGTGTGCGTTAGGTGAAAGTGACGGTTGAGTGTACGTTGGGTGAAACTAATGGTGGAGTGTACGTTAGGTGAAGCCGCTGGTTGAGTGAGCCTTAGATGAAACTCTTATCCTTCTGTCCACCAGATGTCTCACTGGGAAGTACGTCAGTTAACCCTTTAATCCGCTAGATGTCTCGCTCGGGGGCACGTACGTCACACTTTTTGGTTCGCTTGGTGTCTTGGTAACAGTGCGTCAGTTGCCCTTCTGTCCGCCAGATGTCTCGCATGGGAGCATCAGAGCGACAGGTATTATAACAAGAGCGGCAACTGCCGCCTGCTACGCGTAACGCACCTTCAACTCCGGCCTAACGAGGCTTTACTTAACTGTCATCTGCCGACCAGGAAATGGCTTTTCCGAGAACCGCTTTCAGCCTGGCGTTCGCTTTGAGAATATATATATATATATATATATATATATATATATATATATATATATATATATATATATGTGTGTGTGTGTGTGTGTATGAAATTCTTCCTTACCTATCTATCTATCTATCTATCTATCTATCTATCTATATATATATATATATATATATATATATATATATATATATATATATATGTGTGTGTGTGTGTGTGTGTGTGTGTATTTGTTATATCCCGTGCCAAGGTTCCGCTACATCCTGCTGACCTGAGCTGACCTCAGAGTCTCCAGAGGAACGCCAGGTTGAAGAGAGAGAGAGAGAGAGAGAGAGAGAGAGAGAGAGAGAGAGAGAGAGAGAGAGTAGTTGACCAGGAAGCGGAAGCCAGCGCCGCGGGAGTGAATTGGAACGCTGGCTTATTGATCTCTCTCTCTCTCTCTCTCTCTCTCTCTCTCTCTCTCTCTCTCTCTCTCTCTCTCTCTCTCTCTCTCTCCCAATGTTGTGTTGGTATTCTCTATTATGGGTTGCTCTTTCCTCTCTCTCTCTCTCTCTCTCTCTCTCTCTCTCTCTCTCTCTCCCAATGTTGTGTTGGTATTCTCTATTATGGGTTGCTCTTTCCTCTCTCTCTCTCTCTCTCTCTCTCTCTCTCTCTCTCTCTCTCTCTCTCTCTCTAGCAGTCCGTCCCCCTCTCTTATCAACAGCTTGGTGGAGTCTTATCCTCTTCTGTACCTCAGAAAATCACCCTGGCGTCTGTCTACTAAATCCATGGGGTTTCCATACCCCTCTTGTCGTCCATGGCGACCCCCCTCAACCTCTCTTGTCGTCCATGGTGACCCCTCAACCCCTCTTGTCGTCCATGGCAACCCCCCTCAACCCCTCTTGTCGTCCATGGTGACCTCCCCTCAACCCCTCTTGTCGTCCATGGCAACCCCCCTCAACCCCTCTTGTCGTCCATGGCAACCCCCCTCAACCCCTCTTGTCGTCCATGGTGACCTCCCCTCAACCCCTCTTGTCGTCCATGGTGACCTCCCCTCAACCCCTCTTGTCGTCCATGGGTACCCCCCCTCAACCCCTCTTGTCGTCCATGGCGAACCCCCCCCTCAAACCCCCTCTGTCGTCCATGGTGACCTCCCTCAACCCCTCTTGTCGTCATGGTCGACCTCCCTCAACCCCCTCATGTCGTCCATGGCAACCCCCCCTCAACCCCTCTTGCCGTCCATGGCGACCCCCTCACCCCTCTTGTCGTCATGGCAACCCCCTCAAACCCTCTTGTCGTCCATGGCGGACCCCCCCTCAAACCCCTCGCTGTACGTCCATGGGGCAACCCCACTCAACCCCCTCTTGTCGTCCAATGGCGACCCCCCTCAACCCCCCTTGTCGTCCATGGCAACCCCCCTCATACCCCTCTCTTGTCGTCCCTGGCTGACCTCCCCGTCAACCCCCTCTTGTCGTCCAGGGCGACCCCCCCCTCAACCCTCTTGTCGTCCATGGCGACCCCCCCTCAAACCCCCTCTGCCCGTCCATGGCGGGACCCCCTCAACCCCTCTTGTTCGTCCATGGAGACCCCCCTCAACCCCCTCTTGTCGTCCATGGCGACCCCCTCAACCCCCTCTTGTCGTCCATGGCGACCCCCTCAACCCCCCTGTCGTCCATGGGGCCACTCCCTCACTCGCCCCGTTGCTAGAACTAGCCTGGTACACTATGCGTCTCTTGTTGGACTGAGAGAGGCCCTCAGCCCACCTCTGTCCCTTGCCTTCAATGCTTTACATATTAACCCGAGGACTGGTGCCCTAACCCGTGCTGGAGGCCACGCCCCGCTGTAGTGTGAGGAAGGGTGTGTAAGGAGAGATGCTGGGCAGGTCGCTCTTACCAGCTCTTCGCCGCACACTAAATCATTCATTTATTCGTATATTTTTTTTTTCTCCCTTCATAATTTTCTCTCATTTATAGGGTAATTCAAGGCCACGGAATTGTTTTATTTTCTTCTTTTTTTTTCTACCGCAGTTTTGCCGTAGCATTCTTTTCGCGTTTCATGACTGGTGTATTGTGTGTGTGTGTGTGTGTGTGTAAGAGAGAGAGAGAGAGAGAGAGAGAGAGAGAGAGAGAGAGAGAGAGAGAGAGAGTTGGGATGGTGCAGGATACAGTTAAGGAAGAGACTAATGTGATTCTTAATTAAGTGTTCCCCGAAGTATTGACAAAGACTCTTTGTTTACACTGGACGAAGCTGGTCGTGAATATTTCATTTTCTCTTTTCGTCTCTCTCATGGCTCCTCATCTCTCCCAGACTTTGTCTCTCATGACCTCTCATCCCCTCCACAATTTGTCTCTCATAGCCTCTCATCTCAACAGCATGTCTCTCATGGCCTCTCATCTCCATAATTTGTCTCATGGTATCTCATCTCCTTCATGATTTTGCCTCTCATGGCTTCTTACCTCACCCAGACTTTGTCTCTCATGGTTCCTCATCTCCCTGAGACTTTGTCATTGCTCCTCATCTCTCCCAGACTTTGTTCTCATGGCTTCTCGTCTCTCCCAAACATTGTCTCTCATGGCTCTCATCTCTCCCAGACTTTGTCTCTCATGGCCTCTCATCCCCTCCACAATTTGTCTCTCATAGCCTCTCATCTCAACAGCAATGTCTCTCATGGCTCTCATCTCTCCCAGACTTTGTCTCTCATGGTTCCTCATCTCCTGAGACTTTGTCATTGCTCCTCATCTCTCCCAGACTTTGTCTCTCATGGCCTCTCATCCCCTCCACAATTTGTCTCTCATAGCCTCTCATCTCAACAGCATTGTCTCTCATGGCCTCTCATCTCCATAATTTGTCTCATGGTATCTCATCTCCTTCATGATTTTGTTCTCATGGCTTCTCGTCTCTCCCAAACATTGTCTCTTACTGCCCTTCTCGTCCATATCTTCCCCACTTTATCTCTCATGCCTCCTCATCTCTACCAGACTTTGTCTCTCATGGTTCCTCATCTCCTGAGACTTTGTCATTGCTCCTCATCTCTCCCAGACTTTGTCTCTCATGGTTCCTCATCTCCTGAGACTTTGTCATTGCTCCTCATCTCTCCCAGACTTTGTCTCTCATGGTTCCTCATCTCCTGAGACTTTGTCATTGCTCCTCATCTCTCCCAGACTTTGTCTCTCATGGTTCCTCATCTCCTGAGACTTTGTCATTGCTCCTCATCTCTCCCAGACTTTGTCTCTCATGGTTCCTCATCTCCTGAGACTTTGTCATTGCTCCTCATCTCTCCCAGACTTTGTCTCTCATGGTTCCTCATCTCCTGAGACTTTGTCATTGCTCCTCATCTCTCCCAGACTTTGTCTCTCATGGTTCCTCATCTCCTGAGACTTTGTCATTGCTCCTCATCTCTCCCAGACTTTGTCTCTCATGGTTCCTCATCTCCTGAGACTTTGTCATTGCTCCTCATCTCTCCCAGACTTTGTCTCTCATGGCCTCTCATCCCCTCCACAATTTGTCTCTCATAGCCTCTCATCTCAACAGCAATGTCTCTCATGGCTCTCATCTCTCCCAGACTTTGTCTCTCATGGTTCCTCATCTCCTGAGACTTTGTCATTGCTCCTCATCTCTCCCAGACTTTGTCTCTCATGGCTCTCATCTCTCCCAGACTTTGTCTCTCATGGTTCCTCATCTCCTGAGACTTTGTCATTGCTCCTCATCTCTCCCAGACTTTGTCTCTCATGGCCTCTCATCCCCTCCACAATTTGTCTCTCATAGCCTCTCATCTCAACAGCATGTCTCACATGCCTCCTCATCTCTCCCAGACTTTGTCTCTCATGGCCTCTCATCCCCTCCACAATTTGTCTCTCATAGCCTCTCATCTCAACAGCATGTCTCACATGCCTCCTCATCTCTCCCAGACTTTGTCTCTCATGGTTCCTCATCTCCTGAGACTTTGTCATTGCTCCTCATCTCTCCCAGACTTTGTCTCTCATGGTTCCTCATCTCCTGAGACTTTGTCATTGCTCCTCATCTCTCCCAGACTTTGTCTCTCATGGTTCCTCATCTCCTGAGACTTTGTCATTGCTCCTCATCTCTCCCAGACTTTGTCTCTCATGGTTCCTCATCTCCTGAGACTTTGTCATTGCTCCTCATCTCTCCCAGACTTTGTCTCTCATGGCCTCTCATCCCCTCCACAATTTGTCTCTCATAGCCTCTCATCTCAACAGCATGTCTCACATGCCTCCTCATCTCTCCCAGACTTTGTCTCTCATGGTTCCTCATCTCCTGAGACTTTGTCATTGCTCCTCATCTCTCCCAGACTTTGTCTCTCATGGTTCCTCATCTCCTGAGACTTTGTCATTGCTCCTCATCTCTCCCAGACTTTGTCTCTCATGGTTCCTCATCTCCTGAGACTTTGTCATTGCTCCTCATCTCTCCCAGACTTTGTCTCTCATGGCCTCTCATCCCCTCCACAATTTGTCTCTCATAGCCTCTCATCTCAACAGCATTGTCTCTCATGGCCTCTCATCCCCTCCACAATTTGTCTCTCATAGCCTCTCATCTCAACAGCATGTCTCACATGCCTCCTCATCTCTCCCAGACTTTGTCTCTCATGGTTCCTCATCTCCTGAGACTTTGTCATTGCTCCTCATCTCTCCCAGACTTTGTCTCTCATGGCCTCTCATCCCCTCCACAATTTGTCTCTCATAGCCTCTCATCTCAACAGCAATGTCTCTCATGGCTCTCATCTCTCCCAGACTTTGTCTCTCATGGCCTCTCATCTCCATAATTTGTCTCATGGTATCTCATCTCCTTCATGATTTTGTCTCTCATGGCTCTCATCTCTCCCAGACTTTGTCTCTCATGGCCTCTCATCCCCTCCACAATTTGTCTCTCATAGCCTCTCATCTCAACAGCAATGTCTCTCATGGCTCTCATCTCTCCCAGACTTTGTCTCTCATGGCCTCTCATCCCCTCCACAATTTGTCTCTCATAGCCTCTCATCTCAACAGCAATGTCTCTCATGGCTCTCATCTCTCCCAGACTTTGTCTCTCATGGCCTCTCATCCCCTCCACAATTTGTCTCTCATAGCCTCTCATCTCAACAGCATGTCTCACATGCCTCCTCATCTCTCCCAGACTTTGTCTCTCATGGTTCCTCATCTCCTGAGACTTTGTCATTGCTCCTCATCTCTCCCAGACTTTGTCTCTCATGGCCTCTCATCTCCATACAGGAGGAAGCTCGTGATTCGTCATTAATTTTGAAGAACGAGTTCGTGACGTGGGAACAAACTTGTGATTTTTTTTTTTAAATTCTCCTGAAGATATGGAAACAGTCTCGTGATTGGTGAAGATAATGTGACCTTTACGTTTCCATGGGGTCTTTTGATTGGCCCGAGAAGGAAAGATGATGGGATTGGTGGCTGCGGTATGGCTGTAGAATGTTTTGATACCATGGCTGAGGTAAGGTGTAAAAGTGGAAGAAAGAAGAAAAAAAATTATTTACTCACCGCAATTCTGCTGTCGACATAAAGTAGTAGCTCGGCCTCGAGCAATTTACAAGATTGTCGAAAGAAAACG